>NW_019524889.1:878599-924112 GCF_002814215.2 Seriola lalandi dorsalis | reverse complement strand
GAATTTGGGGTTTTCAAAAACTGTAAGCCATGATCATCAAGATTATAACAAATAAAGCCTTGACATATCTCACTTTGCATGTACTGAGTTTATATCACGTGTTAGTTTCACATTTGAAGTTGAATTGCTGACTTGAATGAACTTTTGAACAATATTCTAATTTTTTGAGTTTCACCTGTATGTGCACTATTTCTGGGAGTGTGGTTGTTTCTTTACATTGGGTCTAAAGAGCGTAGTGATTGCCATGTTCTATATTCAAAGGGTGATAATAACCTCTCAGTTATATTGTCACACAGCTTGTGCTTGCCAGAGAGAGAAAATGAAGTTCACAGTAGGAAGAGGTGTTGCAAGCCCGCATGTAAATGGTCTCCAAGGGCTCCCAGGAAATACAATGATCTAAGGAATTTGCATTTAGTCAGAGGTATATTGTTCCTGCAGAAACATACTGAAGTTTAAACAAACTAATTGGTAACTATGTAACAGTATGTCACATCTTAATTGAAACAAGTAGCTAAAATAAATAGAGTGGCTACCATTTTCTTTGATTAACTTTACCTGTTTTTCTGTGAGGATGACTCTGCCCAGCAGCTGGTCCTCCAGTCCTCTCATGGTGACAGTGAAGTCAATGATGGAGGTGCGAGCACTGATTTCTGGGGTGTAAGCCGGATTAGGCAGCTTGGTGGTCACATATAGCCTAAAACCCTTCATCACATCCACCTCTTTGTCACCCACTTTCACCTGCAAAAGGAAAACAGAGTATCAAAGACACATACTCATTTACAGTTAGAATATTGACTTTATTATCAGCACAATACCAAAAATAAAGAGCATATAAAATACCTATACATATACAATATATAAAGATCAAAAGCACATGTACAGTAAAAAGCAATTTGTGGAGGGAAGTTTTCTTTTTACTGCATTTATTTGTCTTGATTATTCAAATCCTTCCTAAACCACTTTAAGAAGACAAATAACAACACAGTCACACATTTGTCATGTCAGTCAGTCATTTACGCAAAAGCCACAATTTAAAAAAAACAACTTATGAATAGGCCAACTGACAGAAACACTTCCTGTGTGTTTCCATTCATGTGCACATGTATGTGGATATATGCTTGTGTTTGCTCTGATCAGCGTTTAATTACTCATGACAGTATAACTTCTAATTATCCATCTGCCGGTTTTTCCCTGGAGCTGTTGTCTGCAGACACCTTCAATTCGTCCTCACACCAAGATATTAATAGAAATTACAGCTTTTCAGGAAAGGGTGGGAGAGAGAGGTACGAGGGAGAGCATAAACACCTCTACTCAGGCCTCTTAGGTAGTCGAGAGACTTCTGGTTGAATATGTTGTCTGCATCGAAGATATGCTTACTTGCAATCACCATAAGGTGTGAGTGTGAGCACGTTTTCCTGCAGTTGTACTTTAGGTTCAATGCATGTGTGCTTGTTTGATGTATGCGTGAGACAGAGGGAGGCAGCTGCTGCTGTGTCAGCTGCTGAATAACCAGCATCAGCCAGAGCCACGAGTTGAGAGGCGATAATGAGAGAGAGAGAGAGAGAGAGAGAGAGAGAGAGAGAGAGAGAGAGAAATGCCTGTAAGCAGACTTAAACTCTGCCTCTTTCTCACAACCTAATACAATCTGTATAGTTTTATTTATATATATAAAAAAAAAAAAATATATATATATATATATATATATATATTTGTGTTTGAGCTGGAGTGAGACAGAGTGGGAAGTAAAAAGCCATCCTTGTGATATACAGTACGACAATAAATTCACAAATAATGCATTTCCGCTAAGCTCTTAATTGTGTTTTGTGGAAATTGTTTCTCAAATCTTTACAAGCAAGACAGAAAAGACACATTTATGTGTGCAATAAAAATGCTTTTTGGAAAGCTCAAACCAATTTATTGACAGAAAGACCAATTTAGAGTTTCTTGTCACGTGCAATTCTGTATTTCCTGTAATACACAGAATTAACATTCAAAGCTTGCTTCAGGGATGTCATTTTGGCTAATAAAATGCAGACAAAATAATAACCATTCAAACCATTCTCTGCAATTTCCCAAATTAAAAATATCTCACTCCAACAGAACATTACATAAAAGATATCTAACAGGGAGGGGGATCAATATTGGATTTCACTTCTCATCAACAGGAAATGTAGTTTCTTGAAGCCAGTGAGACTCTAAAGAACAATACTGTAATTTTGTTTAATGGCCTACACTCTCATTATGAACTCATTAGACTTGCCATGGTAGAAATCACTTTGAGTGCGGCTACATATTAAATGCAGGAACATCATGTTTGTCTATTAGATTTAATTTGAAATGATTTTAAGTGCTAATTAAATGACCTCACTAATGGTGATATTTAGGGGCTGATTATGGCCTGGATATTAACATTTTCTTCTCATCTCACACTTAGCTGCTAAAAAATACAACACCACTACTTGAACAAGGCACAGAAAAAAAAACTGTGTACTTCGTCGTCGTCGTCTCCCGCTTATCCGGATCCGGGTCGCGGGGGCAGCAGCCTCAGCAAAGAGGTCCAGACGGCCCTCTCCCCAGCCACTTCCACCAGTTCCTCCGGGAGAATCCCGAGGCGTTCCAACGCCAGCCGAGAGATATAATCTCTCCAGCGTGTCCTTGGTCGGCCCCGAGGCCTCCTCCCGGTGGGACATGCCCGAAACACCTCCCCGGGGAGGCGTCCAGGAGGCATCCTCACCAGATGCCCGAACCACCTGGCACTGGCTCCTCTCGACATGGAGGAGCAGCGGCTCTACTCCGAGTCCCTCCCGGATGACCGAGCTCCTCGCCCTATCTCTAAGGCTGAGCCCGGCCACCCTGCGGAGGAAACTCATTTCGGCCGCTTGTATTCGCGATCTCGTTCTTTCGGTCATTACCCAAAGCTCATGACCATAGGTGAGGATCGGAACGTAGATCGACCGGAAAATCGAGAGCTTCGCCTTCCGGCTTAGCTCCCTCTTCCCCACAACGGACCGATTCAGCGCCCGCATCACTACTGACACCGCCCCAATCCGCCTGTCGATCTCCCGCTCCATCCTACCCTCACTCGTGAACAAGATCGCGAGATACTTAAACTCCTCCACCTGAGGCAGAGCCTCCCCCCCCCCCCCCCCCCCCCCCGACCCGGAGCGGGCAATCCACCCGTTTCCGGCTGAGAACCATGGCCTCAGACTTGGAGGTGCTGATCTTCATGCCAGCCGCTTCACACTCGGCCGCGAACCGCCCCAGCGAGAGCTGAAGGTCAGCGCTCGATGAAGCTAAGAGGACCACATCACCCGCAAAAAGCAGAGACGAGATCCTCCCGCCACCGAACCCAAACCCGTCCACCACCCGGCTGCGCCTAGAAATTCTGTCCATAAAAGTTATGAACAGAACCGGTGACAAAGGGGCAGCCCTGGCGGAGTCCAACCCTCACCGGGAACAGGTCCGACTTACTGCCGGCTACGCGAACCAGACTCACACTCCTTTGGTACAGGGACTTAATGGCCGCTAACAAGGGGCCATCCACCCCATACTCCCGGAGCGCCCCCCACAGGGAGCCCCTGGGAACACGGTCGTAAGCTTTCTCCAAATCCACAAAACACATGTGGACTGGATTGGCAAACTCCCATGACCCCCTCCAGCACCCTAGCGAGGGTAAAGAGCTGGTCCACAGTTCCACGCCCAGGACGAAAACCACATTGCTCCTCATCGATCTGAGGTTCAAGTATCGACCGGACCCTCTTTTCCAGTACCCTGGCATAGACCTTACCAAGGAGGCTGAGGAGTGCAATTCCCCGGTAGTTGGAACACACCCTCTGGTCTCCCTTCTTAAAGATGGGGACCACCACCCCGGTTTGCCACTCCAGGGGCACTGCCCCCGATGTCCACGCAATGTTGAAGAGGCGTGTCAACCAAGACAGTCCTACAACATCCAGAGCCTTGAGATACCCAGGGCGGATCTCATCAACCCCCGGGGCTCCGCCACCGCGCAGTTGTTTCACTACCTCGGCGACTTCTGCCCCGGAGATTAGACCATCCATCCCCAGGTCTCTTGGCTCTGTTTCCTCCATGGAATACGTGTTGGTGGGATTGAGGAGCTCCTTAAAGTATGCCTTCCACCGTCCGACTATATCCTCAGTTGATGTCAGCAGTTCCCCGCCCCCACTGTAAACAGTGTGAGCGAGTTGCCGCCTTCCTCCCCTGAGGCGCCGGACGGTTTGCCAAAACCTTTTTGGAGCCGAACGATAGTCTTCCTCCATTGTCTCACCGAACTCCTCCCACGCCCGAGTTTTTGCCTCAGCAACTGCCGCGGCTGCACCCCGCTTGGCCCGCCGGTACCAGTCAGCTGATTCCGGAGACCCACAGGCCAACCAGTAGGCCTCCTTCTTCAGCCTGAGGGCTTCCCCCACCCCTGGTGTCCACCAGCGGGTACGGGGGTTACCGCCACGACTGGTCCCAGCTACCTTGCGGCCGCAGCTTGCAACAGCCGCCTCAACAATAGCAGAGCGGAACAAGGCCCATTCGGACTCAATGTCCCCCACCGCCCTCGGGACGCGATCGAAGCTCTGCCGGAGGTGTGTGTTGAAAATCATCTTGACGGGTTCTTCCGCCAGGCTTTCCCAGCAGACCCTCACAACCCGTTTGGGCCTGCCAGGTCTGCGCGGCGTCTTCCCCCGCCATCTGATCCAACTCATCACCAGGTGGTGGTCGGTTGACAACTCTGCTCCTCTCTTCACCCGAGTGTCCAAAACATGCGGCCGCAGGTCTGATGATACGACTACAAAGTCGATCATAGACTAGAAAAACTGTGTACTTGACTTACATAAACTTACAAATAGAACCTCATCAGTGAATCATCTGAATCATCTTAATTTTCTAACAACAATTTTACAGCAGTAACTATCTGTCTAGGTAATTATTGAGTTCAATCCATATGGCAAGACAAAATGTCTGTAACATGTCTGATATTTTTAAGTGTCAATAAACAAAACAAAAGTAAATCCTTGACTATGTTTATGAACAAGCATCTAAAGTGTCAGTAACACTCAACTAGAGAAAGAAAAATTGAAGTTTTTAGTATTTCAATAAACAACAGCAGTAAAAAAAATGTGTTTCTCTACTTAACCTTGCTCTAAGTTGTAAAATAAATTTCCCTGGTTACTGGTGGGTTTTAAAAAGATACCTACAGTAATGAGTCAAAAGAGACCACAATTTGCTACAGTATAAAACCCTTTTAAAAGAGTTAGTGCAGCTGAACTTCTCTAAATTGAACAAAAAAGTGGAAAACATGAAATCAATTATACCACAGACCCAGAAAAATAGGAAATAGGAAGGAATGATTCTGTACAGTCACTGAGTCTGCACACAATAAAACACACACTGTGAGTGACCAAGCTCACTGAGCACATTTTAATCTGTCCCCAGACAGTTAACATGATTTGGGTCAGGTGCTCCAGCTGGCATGATTAAAGAAACCAAAGACCATCTCCACCTCCAGCCAACACAACCCATGGTCTGCACTGCCAGTGAACAGGCTTGTTTTCCCCTTTGTGAGCTAATCAACCTGCATCAGTACAGGTGTGACAGCTGGCATAGTAGGACGGAACTGGCCCCAAAGTCCCATCGTGCCTCTGACCAGCACTCAAAACACACCAGTCCATTTCACACGCCTCTAAACAAGGTAAAAAAAAAAAAAAAAAGAAATCTGGTACACAAAGATCTTAGGATGGTTATATCTGCCATGTTACCTTGTAAGTGGAGCCAGTTTTGATGAAGTTTTTCTCCAGGATGTTGTCGAGTGCAGGGTCCAACTCCTCCCCTACGTCCTCAATCAAAAGGGGATGCCCGAGAGACAGACTATCCTCCAGGTGGTTCTTGAAGTACTTATGGTTCAGTGAGGTGATCTAAGACAGAAAAATTAACCTCTAGTTAATAGATGGATTTAAAAATGGCATTTGTGTGATCTCAATCTGGAATGCAGTTGGCAGCTGGAAGCCACTGCCCCTTTGAAGGAATCAATGCTCCCATTGAGGGAAATCTCAAATGTTTTGTGTAACACAGAAGTAAATATGTGTTGATTTTAAAATATAATCACCTCAACAGCAGTCACATTTGTTTCCAACAGACTGATGCCAGACTAGTGAGCTAATCACTCAATTAAAAAAAAACGGAAAGTGAGGAGGATCTGATTCTGTTGAGGAGAGGGATACATTTGACTTCTCGCTCATTCCCTCCTTCTCCTAAGCTACAAAGGCCAGCCTCTGTCTGGGAATTGTGACAATCCAAACTAATAATACATCACTTAAGATTTTTAGAAAACCATATATTTAAAAAAAAAAAAATACAGTTGGTCTAATGAGGTGACTTGTGGAAGGGCTTTAAACCCGCTGCTTAGGGGAATGCGTCTTCAGGAAACTCATAATGGGATCGCAGAATGCATTCACTCGGCTGAGAGATTGCCCCTAACAGGGCCACTGACCTTGGCTGGTCTTATTACGCCAGCAGAATTTTGCGAAGGAAAAGCATGTTGAACAATGGAAAGGACTAGAGGGCAAAAACAACACTACAGAATCTGAGGATCTAGGAGTATTACAACAAGCAATGTGAAGATTTTAGAGGCTGCTGAAAATCAAAATCTCACATTACGAAGCTGGAAGCTACATATTAATTTGGTAGCCATGAAAAGTAATGACATTGATATTCTGACTTAAGGTTGGTGTAGCTGAGTTGAACATGTTATTTATGATCTACTATTCCGTTTAATGTCATTTTTTGGCAATTCTACACTATAACAAAAATAATGAAAACACAGAAACAGTAACTTGACACACTGCAGGCCATCAGTGGCTTTTGGAAATTATATTGTGAAAAGATGATTATGCAACATAATTAATTGACCCACCAGAGTGCTGCTGCTGTTCTTGTATTTTCATTGCTATGCCCTCATCATACATTACAGAATGTAGCAGCAAACACGTCACATACAGTGGCTGCATAAGTATTCAGACTCTTCATTTTTTCATACTTTTTTGTGCTTTAGATTTAATTCTAAAAGGAAAAAATACTCACTAACCCAATATGACAAACTGAAAACCTATCTTCAGACATTTTTGCAAATTTAGTAAAAATCAAACTGAAATCTTGCATTTCCAAATGTTTCAGGACCTTTATTTAGTACTTTGTACGTGTAATTCAATTTGCAACAGACTCCAGTCAAGAGACACATATCAATGATAAATAAAGCACACAGTTCGCACCTAATCACAGTTTGTAGTGTCACAGCAAAGAATCTGAATATTTTTGTAAATAAGAGATTACCGTTTGTGTTGTTTGAATTAATTAAAAAATATTTATACAAACATGCTTTCACTTTTTTAATTATGAGTTTTTTAGTGTCGATTGATGGGCAAAAGGGCAACACAATAAACAACAATACAAAGAGTGCAAAAATGAAAAAAAAAAAATCCCAAACCTGCAGCTCATTCCTGGTTTCCTTGTTCTTAATCCAGATTTTTCCTTGCGTCTGTGGGTCAATAAGGAGGGGGAAGCGGGCAGCTTTGGTGACAATGATGCCATTCTGAATAGAAAGGTCATCACTGGGGAGCCCCTATGAGATGACAAACAAATGACTGGTGAGGCTCAATCCGTGTGTTTACTTAAGCAAATGCCACCTAATTCAAATGCATATAACTAATCTGTTTTTTTCTACAGTGCTATTTCATTTAGCAGCAGCACACATTGATACGATAAACACATTTATCGTGTAAAGAATGAAATAAGTCAGTGAACTGCAATCTATATATACCATGTCTAGGTAATATGTTTCATACAGAAAAGGTCAAGTTTCTTTAACTTCAGATATTCTCCAGGTAGGGTTTTTGGTGATTATGCTGATGTTTTTGTGTAAACACAAACACTGCTTATCTACTAATCACCTATCCAAGGAAATAGATCAGCAACATACAGTATAAATCACATACTGTGTATACAACGTCAATATGGACTAAAAATATTTCTTTAGTTGATTTGATCAGTAGTTGTTACCAAAGAAGATCACTGACCTGTAGGTTCCATTCGCTAACAGTGGGTGCATCTATGAGCAGTTCAGTTAGATTGAGATTGTTGCCAAATGGGATGCAACGCTGCTTCAACTCCCACTGCCAGTCACTCAGTAGGAGATTACGAAACTCCTGATTGAAGGGGCCGGAGTAAGAGAGGAATGCTGTGGCTAGAAGAACATCACCTGGAATAAGGAGACAAAGCTGTCATTGAACATATTGTTGAAAGTACTGTACTCCATGGGCTTGTAATTTAATAGTAACTTCTTGTTTGTTTAATTAATCATCTGACAGAAATGCTGTCAAATCATGCCTTATACATCCAAACAACATTTCTAAAAAATCTGTTATCAATGATAAAACATTGATTATTCAGTTTCAGATACATCTCTCTGATGTCAACATTTTTTGACCAACAGTTAAGTTTAGGAATAAGCTTTGAAACCCACCGACAAGGCGTTTGGTTTGGGCAGCAAACTCTTTGCTCTGCTCTGTCCATCTCTCCTTCTCGCCAGCGAGACCGCTGATGAGACTGGACGCTGTCTGCATTTTGTGTCTGCAGCGCTCAGCATCCTCCAGCAGTGTCTGATGGGAAGAGAGGGCAGATAAACAGGTCAGTGGGTTGATGTGTCCAACTTGCTCTTCATCAATCCATCTAACCCTCATTCAACCAGTCATTTTCTGTATGTCTACATATTTATAGCAATCTCAGTTCTGTGTATAAAGACACAGTGCATGTTCACATCAGTACTGAAATTCCTCCATGTGCCTCAGTACAAAGACATGCAGGTTAGGTTAATTTAAACTCTCTGAATGTTGTCTGTCTGTATGTCTTAGCCTACCTCTACCATGCTGGGTTAGGCTTGCATCAGCTCAATAGATGGATGGATGCATATGTTTGCATTTTCTGTTTGTACGTTTGTCCTATGTCAATTCCCAAATAATCTTTCTTTTAAAAAGTATCGCCAAAGATCACTGGCACCTCTAAGCTATTTATCACAATTATCTCTATCAGTTGTGCACTGTCAATAATATGGTTGTTTGTCTAATAGACTGCCTAACAGCCATTGTCTGAGCCTCAAATGCTTGCAACGAGGCCGTCGATCTCGCTTTTGGCCCCTAGAGATGAACAGCTCTGCGTCCTAATCACAAAATTATGAAAAGAGTCAACTTGGGCTGTCCAGATTTCCTAATCAGGGAGTGTTGACGCAAATACTGTTCCATTTACATGTTATTTGTCACAGAACACATAGTACTGATGTTGAAAAACACAAACACAGTAGACACAATTGACAGTCTATCACTGATGTTAGCGGCATTCATTTAAAAAGCGGCACTAGGGTAACTCAGGTTGAGTAATTTTTCCGTTTCCATGTTTTGTTGCAGGTTATCACAGGTCTTCCGGCTGTGTTTTAAAGAGTTGATTTCTGGGAATTCAGTTTACAGGCTCATCTATTTTATTTAAAAAAAAAAAAAAGGAGCAGCTCATTTGATGTGCTGAGATTTTGTTAAAACACTATATTATGATGGTAGGATGTTCAATCATGAGCAGCAAGTTAAGGCTTTCTACCCTACCTTCAAGAAGCACAGCTTGGTCATAAATAGCATGGTTGCATGTCTCTCAGGACAGCATAAGATTAAGAAATGTATATTTTTTAACAAACAGACACAGGTAAAGACACTACTTACAGACTTTTATTAATCTTAATTAAGGTCATAATTTAATGTTCACTTTGTTCAACATTTTTTCCACTCATGAACAATATGCTTTAACTTAGAAACTTACTGCTGCTGTAAAAGGACAGGAGTAAGCTGAGATAGAGAATAAAATATCATTGTTCCAGGAAATCATGAACTGAATCAATAAAGCACAAAGACAGTTGTGCCAGCCATATAAAGGTAAGTGAATTACGAAAGAAAATGGGATCACCAGTTTGGATCCAGGCTCAGCAGTGCAATGTCATGTGCTATTAAAACTCAGCTAAGCATATTAATATTGTAATTCCTCAGTATATTAGAGGCGTCAGTGGAACAGTACAACACTAGATGTCCAGTTGTAGGAGCTGTTATCTGATATTAATTCATTTTAATACATTTTTTAAAAGAGAAAAAGTCACTGAAATGTCACCAGTTTGTGCAAGGTAGCTCATATCGTAAGTATTTATTACATTTACATTAAATAAACGATGATGCTATAAAGCTCCAGGTGTAGAAGCGGCAGCACCCATTAAATAATTCATATCACATCTGTTCAGATCACATGATCCAATTATTGTTTCAGTTGTCTTTCGAGCACATACTGTTCCTGTTTTGTGTGGTAACCTGATTTATTTATGTGTTTCAAGGAGGGTAAATAAAACTATTGACCTGTTTCTCCATCATGGCCTTTTCATACTCCCCCTGTACCACATCCAGCTCTGCCTGCTTGGCATCCAGCTCAGCCTGAGCCTTCTGAAGGTCCACATTAGCTATGGCCAGACGATTCTGCTGCACAGCCAAGTTAGCCTAATAAAGAAGGGAAGAGGGAGAGAGAGAGCGAGACAAAGGGATATGTGATTCCTTTATTGCAAAAGCCTGCAGGGGTCATGGTCAGTTCACAGAGAGATAGGAGGAGAGAAAAGACAAAAGAAAGGAAAGAGCAGATGAGGTGAACATATGGAGGATTTGACAGAAAAAGAGAAATGTGTTAGGAATGAGTGTTTTATCTGAAGAAAAATTGGGACAGTTCTGTCTAGAGAGCAAAAACAAACAAATAAATTTAAAACGTTATTTAAAAAAAGGATTGGAGGTAAAAATGTAGAAAATACATCTTTTTAGATTTTGGAACTGTAAAGATGTGTCACAGGCGCAGATGTAGGGACTAAGAGCTTGAGTAGTCAAACTGGAGATGCAAGAACAGAGCTTTACAGGAGAAAATGGGGGCAATAGATAGAAACTGGAAATAAACAGTGGTAAAGGGGTGATGAGAAGGGCAAGGGAGGAGGAAAGGGAAGCTGAGGACGAGCAAGGAAAAGCAGAAAGGATATTTTCTGGGTAGAGCTGGGGCTGTGGAGAAAGCACTGCAAGACATTTAGAAACACAGATTTGGAGAAAAGTTGTGAGTATGTATAAGTGTTTGTGTGTCTGACTGCGTTTGGGTGGCCTGTAGAAGACGAAATCTGGAGTATTCATTTAATATTAATTGAGAGGACCATCCCTGCCTGTCTTTCTGCCTGCCTGTCTGTCTAACTGTATCTCTGTCTGGCAGCGTGGCTGGCCAGCTTAAAAGGAAGCTACCACTGAGCTGGAAACCAAAAAATCAATTTGCCAGGCTGTGTTCCACACGAAAGCAAAAGGTCAGGATCAAAGAGGAGAGGCAGAGAGTTCTCATGGAGGTTGTACAGAATAAGGGAAAAACATAATGTATGTGCATGTGTGTGCATGTGTGTAAAAGAGAGAGAAAGAGAAGATGTGAAAAAGGATCAGGACAGAGCAGAAACATAAAGGTGCAAATAAAATGGAGAAAAGTGGCAGAGGTCGAAATAAGTAGGAAAATGAGACCTGGAAAAAAGGAGGGATTTAAACGTAAAAAGGAACAATACAATGACTGAAGGGCAAGCAGAGGTGATCATCAGGCAAAGTTCTAGCGAACACAATCAAAAAGTATAACTACATTCTAGTTGAACCTTTTAAATTATTGTAATGCATCAGACATCCAGACTGCAGTGGCAGGAAGACAAACTAGAAAAAAAGGACTTGGGACATTTGCATGAAATCACTGGCTGTAGCAAACAGGTGAAAACACCTATGAACTGGTGAAATATACTATAGCTTATAATGTTGCTTTTTCTAGACATAATCCCAGTACTCTGAGCATGTGTATTAATCAAGGGTTTGGTGTGCAGTGTTTGGTGTGTAGCTCTGCACCATTTTCTGCTGTCAGCATGTGTATATGGAATTAACACTGAAGTGCCAGTGCATAGAAGCATTTAATTAGTGCAGCTTGAATGTAAAAAAAAAAAGACGTCAGTCACTTCGATATTAACAGAACCTTTACTGTAGAAATCAGTATATCTCATTTCATTTTGTTGTAGAAAAGCTGAGTTTCAAAAGCTCATTCATAATTAAGCTAATTCATAAGTCAAACCTTGACATTGGTTTGACTTTGTAAATTTAATCTTTTGCTGATGTAAGAGCCTGATTTTCATATTCAATATTATTATGATTATTACTACTAAATGAAGATGAGGAAGTTATTATCTTAAAATAAGTTTTCTGATGTTCACCCACACACACACCAACCAAACTCTTAATTCACCCTACAGAGAGTAATCTAAATTGCCGGACACCAATTAATATGATTAAATTGAAATTGGCCCTGGGAACTTGACTCGAGATGCACCCAATTTTATTTTTATTTAATTTCAAAGCCTAATTTTCTCTTTGTCTGTCAGTCTAAATTCTTTGGGGTACTTCTATTACCTACATCATCAGCAAATTGTTTCTGCCAAAGTGTGGGGATATGAATAAATCCTTTCATATCAGAGACAGTCTGTTCTGTTTCTGTAGCCCAGGGTTTCTCTGCAGAAAAACAACCGCTCTGCTCCACAGTAAGTGTTCCTGAATAATCAGAGTGGAAGAGTAGGAGGCCATGGACTTTGCCCAGTGTCTGCATGTGCAAGCGTGCATATCTGTGTGTGCGTATCTGTGTGTGTATGTGTGTGTGTGTGTGTGTACACACTGGTGTTATTTGTGTTTGTTGATGTGATGACAGGTGCATCATAATGTGTGTAAGGGGACATTTAAGTGGATGACATAAGTCTGCTTATGTAAAGTGGATTTTACAGCAGATAATTTCAATCATCTATGGGTCCACGCAACCAATAACAACTTCACTTGAAGTATTTTTATATTCCAATTTTAATGCCATATACTGTCTACAGCAGTTCTGTTTCATCTTCTGCTGCATCACTGTGCTGGATCTGTATGTTACCTTCAAGGGTAAGACCTCCTTGTTGATGGAGAAGAAGGAGGCCATGGCTTTTGTCCAAGATGCAAGGCCGGCCACATTGCCACACACCCTCTTGGCTGTTTCAATGTTGTAGTCGGGCATGTCAAAATAAGGCTGCAGCAGCTCTACCATTTCCTCATTAATGGTGTCTTTGGGGAATTGCTGCAAGGCAGATAGAGGGGGAGAAAACATGGAAGGGCAGAGGGGAGAGAAGAGAATTTTCTAAATTAAAAAAAGGACCTGGACTTTTTCAGTCAATATAAAAAGAATATGGGCTATGGATTAATCACACATGTAACTCCCCTGTTACTTAAAAATAATGACTGTAAGAGAAATGATGAAGATACACAGATGAATTTTGACTATGTGACATAAAGATAGAGGAGGGGAACAGCTAGTACAGGTATCTGCAATAAATGAGAGACGAGTTGTGAGAGTGAGACAGAGTGTAAGTATAAAAAAAGAAACAGGGCAGAGAAGTTCGGATGCAGATATGAGGGACAGATGAATCCAAGAGGAACAGAAAAAAAAAAAAATATGGAGAGAAGAGTGGGTGACTTAAAAAGGTAAGGAAGCAAAAAGAAAAAATATAAGATACAGAGGTACACAGGTAAGATAAAAGACCTGGTGCAGTGGTGTTGGGTGACAAGAGATGACATAGAAGTAGCAGGAAAAACGATATGAGAGAGATGACATAGAAGTAGCAGGAAAAACGATGTGTGAGAGAGAGAGAGAGAGAGAGAGAGAGAGAGAGAGAGAGAGAGAGAGAGAGAGAGAGAGAGAGAGAGCAACAATGACAGGGATGTAAAATTGGAACAAGTTGATGATCTAAGAAGAGCTGTGGACTGTTGTGGATTCAAATTTGCTTATTATTTTACTGGGCCAAACCTGTATTTCTGATCTCTTGAGCCAATATGTACAAGAGTATACACAAGTTTTATTAATATTGTTATTGTTACAAACAGTAAAATACAGCATTTGTAACATCTGAGAAAAAGGATAAGTTACACTGGGATGTTATTGAAGAGTGTAATGCTGATATTTCCTGAAATTATTTTATTTTGGTTAGTACCCACCAACATAAGATTTTAGCCTTATGTTTTCTGATTTCATTTTACAAAACAAATTTGATGGAAGGTCTGGTCTTTCAGTAATGCATGTACAACAATTTTACCTTTCCATCTTCTATATGGTAAATAACTCTACGATATATATATCACCCAAATCGTATGGTTTATAGCATATGTGAGCAAGCCCTCTGCAGCATCTACACCTTACTTCAATCTCAACTGTATAAAGTGGACATTAGCGAGCGTACCTGCAGACTGCCCAGGAAGTTTCCAGCTGTCATTAGTTTCAAGGACTCTTGCCATGACGGCGTGTTGCAGTTCTTCTCTGGGTCAATCTTTACTGTGTTGACCCGCCTCTGGAAGAGCAGCAGTACGCAGTCCATGATCCGCATGATGAGGTGAGGGGGGCGGCCGAGTGTGCGTACAGTGGCTATGTCTGATGGTTTGATTGTCTGAGTGGGTAAAGAGAGAAAAGGATTTAGACAATAAGAAAATAAGGACAACATAGGTTAACGAAGGTCTAGTCTTTAAGTGTATTTTACAGCAGAGTCAGGACACTCATAACAATAAAACAAGGAAAGCAATTACACTGGCATATTTTTCTTTCTATGTTGTAATTACTCTTTGTGCCCATCTCTGTAAATGGGAAGACAGGAAATGTGTGTGTGTGTGTGTGTGGGTGTGTGTGTGTGTGTGTGTGTGTGTGTGTGTGTGTGTGTGGGGGGGGGGGGTTAATGAGGAAAGAGAATTTAAGTTGACAAACAAATTGGATGTACACAGGGCACACAATGAGGTATAAGGAGGAGTAGAGAGAGAATAAACTGAGATGAGAAAAAAAGAATAAAGTAATTTGTTATTAATTACATCTTTCTATGACAGGACACACAATGCTGCAGTTTGACAATATAAAGCAGAGGAAGTGTGACAAGGAGAGATAGAGAGAAACAAAGAAACCATGAAGACTGAGTGTAAACTCCAACAAAATGAGAAGAGTTCTGCAAAGAGGGACAGAGCATTACCTCAAGGGACTGATTAAAATGAGAGCGAAAGCAGGAGAGTAAAAGAAAATGTCCAAGTGAGAGTTGTTTGGCTGCCTCACCTCCCCTGCCTGCTTGTCTCATCTCTTTTCCTGTTTTACTTTCCTTGTTTCTGCTCTCTTCTCTTTACGTTATTTCTCCCACCAGAGAATCAGCCAGCAGACAATCTGATCAGCAGTCAGTCTATCAGCCAAACAAGCTTTGTTCCTTTGCATGACGGCCACTACTATGTTATAGAATAGCATTGTTACCTTTGACTTTTATATATACACACACATCGCTCACACCAATACATGAGTCACATGAAAATACCATTACCCAAAAATCAGAGAAATATATTGTGATATAAGAAACTGTATTTTTCCAAACATCGTCTCTGGGTTACAGTAAGAGCACAAACTAGATGTAAATACTATTAAGAGGGTAAACTATAGAAATGACTCTAATGTGTCGTTGTGATGTGAATAACCTGCAGATGCTCATAATAAATGCCTTGGACTCACCTGCCAGCAGAGGTGAAGCAGCTTCTTGATTGAGTCGCAAAATGTCTTTAATTTTACAACCTCAGTGCACCATAGAGCGTTAAGTGACAGCTCTATTTAAAACATTCTATAGCACTTGAAAAAAACATGATCTAAAATGCATGATCATCAATCTCAACGGACTGCCCAGGGTTGCCCGTTTGTAAAAATTAAAGCTTCCATCCACAGCAGCAAGATAAAAATTCTAATCAGGGCCCTGCCGTAGTGAGATCTGTATGCATTCATCTACCCAGGAGGAGAGCTTTAATTACAGCACAGCTCCAGGCCCAGAGCACCATGCTAACTTTAGACACACCCGCTCTTACACATACACATACACCAGGGTGAGAAGGCAATAGGCAGAGCCTGCATGCACTTACAGATAGCAAGTCACAGAAGGCTCTGAGTGGTGCCCTGAAGCAACACAAAGTAAGAGAGCAAGAAAGATATTGGTGGGGGAGGTTTTAAGCAACACATAGTGAACACAATAAATTGCTCCAACTCAGTTTACTGACAATTTTGAACCCTCAGGCATCTTTTAGGGCAAACCTGTGCTCAGACATCTAGGATGGCAGAGAACATTATGAGGAGCAGTAATGCATGATACAGTAGGTTTGAATGACAGTCATTAATTTAGGTAGATGAGGCACATGAAAATAAAGCCATATTCACACTGCATACAGGAACTCATCAATACTATGTGCAGTTATAATGTATTCTTTAAATAAAACAAATATATTCACAATAATTTGTGCACGTATGCAGAATTACAGGGAATGTCCTCATGAAAATTCTTATTTCCTTTGATAATTGAAATTCTTTTTTCCCCTCTGGAAACAAAAGTAACAACAGTCTTCCTAACAGCAGCATTCCGGACAAGCTGAAAACAACATGAAGACTCCTGTAGCACCAAAGTACGGAGAGTCAGAGCAATCAGGATGAGAGGATATACAGTATATAAATACTTTGTGTGGGCAGTGCATCAATCTTCAGCTCTTGTTTTTGCTTAAGTTTATAGTTGAACCTGTACACCTGAGGGACATAAAGTTGAGGAGACACCCGGGGATCATATCATGCCAGCATGCAGTTACAGATAGTGAGTCACAGAAGGCTCTAAGTGGCGGCCTGAAGCAACACAAAGTAAGAGAGCGAGAAAAACATCAGTCGGGGAGGTATTAAGTCTAAGTCCCACACCTGCAGTGCAGCCTCTGCCTCCTCAAGAGCTGGCCGAGCAGCTTCAAGTTTCTCCTCAGCAATGGCCTTGTCAGCTGAGATGCTGTCTACAATGGCCTGGGCCTTGTCCTTCACTTTCTGCACCTCGACCTTCACTCGCTCTGCTGCCTGGGCTTTTACTGTCACCTCCTTCAACACCTGTGTATATGCACAATATATAAACGTGGCAATGAATCAATGCAATATGGACTTTTATTCCTTCTTCATTATCAACAAAACAAAAATAACATATAATCTAGTTTTTATTGTGTTATCACTATATAGACACCCCTGTATAAAACTTCAATTTCGGTTATTACTCAAAGCAAACACTCATTGACCTGAGATGTACGAGACACACAGGCATGTTGACATGGAAATGAAAGACAATAAAAATAATGATAATATATAATTTGTCTTGTTTCACACACTGCAGGAACTTCACTTAAGTAAACACTAATACAATAGATCCAAATGTATCCACTTTAAAGTCACACTAATTCCAGCAATGAACGGTTATTTACTATTTATTTTCTGCTCAATTTCTATTTTTGCATAAAACTACAACAGCACTGCCTGATTGATGCAGATTCTACTTCTACTTATTCATGCAAGGAAACATAATTAATTTCACTGCTGTTCACGTGCATCCACAAATACCTGCACATACAGCTACAGTAAATCACAAATAATCAGAATTATAAATATTCACATCCAGAAAGTACAATGCAAATACCATATTTATATACAGACAAATAATACTGTGTGACATTGCAAGTTAATTATGGACTGTGTTGCTGTTTTAATTCAAAATCTCCACTTGATTAATTCATTTTCAAATGTTAGTGAAATTCTAAGCCAACTAAAAAGGCCAAGAGTGAGAAAGCATAGAGTATGTACTGTACTTCTAGAGACACTTTCTGAACCTAAACATACACATGCATGCCCACATGTACACAGAAAAATAAATAAAATCACCCTCCTGCCTGAAACCTACCATATCAGCCTTGTCATTAGCAACCTGTAGCTCCTTCTCTTTCACCTCCAGCTCCTTGCTGAGTGCTGCTACAGACTCCGATGCCTCCTTCAGTTTCTGGAGACCTGTGTTCATCCTAAACAGGCGAAATGTTTAACATCATCACTTAAGCTGCATGCAATTCCAGCATAAATCTTCCTCCTTGCTACTATATGCCAGACTATCTAATCAGTATCTGCATGTCTACACCTGGGGTCCCTGCTTGTTGTAAATATCTACAAAACATTCAAGATGAACTACATGTCATTCTGACTGAATCTTTCATCTACTGGACACCAGGTGGTGAAAATACTTGCACATTATTTAACAGGAAAACGCTTTTCATCCTTGGTCGCTTCATACCATGTGTCTGCTCAGAATTCTAAATGTAATGATATCCTTTCAAGAGCTGCCATTAAATTTTGGAAGACTCAGGGAAAAACTGATGAGCTGACATGGGTTCAAAATCATGACAAAAGGAGCACAGCCATTTTATGTATTTCTCAGATGTGGTATGTGATTTAATGCTGTAGTTTATGCTGTATCCCCTCATCTAAAAAAAATAACTCATAACTGGTAGTTCTGGACTGCCCCCTTTGATGAACACTTACTTCATTAGGATGCATCTTAATAATGTGTCATCTGCCATAGTCAATAACTATTGACTAAGATTAGGGTCAATCTGTGATACAGTTTTTGAAAATCTGCCAGTGAAAACAGATGTTATTTTTCCAGCACATACACTAATCATGCCTAATTACTAGTGACTAGTCAAGAGTATAACTGACTTAGAGGAAGACTGTACTACAGATATAAGATTCAACAACTTTATTCATCTATCATTTATTAAACACAAGTCTTATACAATCCAACTTTAATTAACTGTAAGAGATGTAGACAGTATGTGCAACAGTTGAGGTATTGATTCCCAACCCATTTTAGCTGCTGGTTTTTGCAAACATGAAAAAAGTCACTCACCTCTGTCAGTGAATTACCATTAGAAAGTGACATGGAAAAATGTGGAAAAAGGAAAAAAGAAGGGCTCCAGTACATGCAATTGCAAACAATTCAATTATTCCTTTAAGTCTGTTTACCTGTTGGCAAGGGTCTGGACTTCAGACCTCTTCTCCTTATAGATGGACTTGTAGCCCTGAATGAAGGACAGGTAGGACTTGGGTGTGACATGGGTGGAGCGTCGGTATCTAGGTTTCAAAATAGATTACACAGGGTTAATTTCATATAATTTTAAAAAGGAGAGTCATCAGCACAATGATTGAACCTTAACTACTAACATTTAGTATAACTTTTATTTATCCTGTTACTAGTAATCAATATGACCTTTATGCTGAAAGTCTTTCAAAAAGAGATTTCTCTGGTGCACACTTGGGCCTAAAATCATATTGAAAAACACATTTTGGGCTGCCCTGGTGGCCTAGTGGTTATGGTGCTGACCATTAACAAGAATGACCCCAAATCATGGACAGCGATTGCATGTCACATCCAATCTCTCTCTCCCCTAATTTTCTGTCATCTATCTGCTATCAGCTTTCTAATAAAGTCATAGATGTAATAAAATACTATACCGCTGGAAGTAGTCCACACATTTCTCTGCCACACCATCCTGGAAGGAGCCCATGCACTGAACTACCTCACTTTTGACCTGGGGTGAACAGTCGATGTCATAGACAGACAGGAAGTGCTCTGAAACTAAAGGAAGATGGAGGAAGATGAATGACAGAGAGATGGAGAAGAAGGGAATTAATTGGAGGAAAACACACAGTGGAGAGTGAAAAATGGTTACAGAAACCAGATTGGAAATTTTAAACATATCCAACTTTATTTACCACTAAATACACTGACACACTAAGAAATTCTAACTGATTTGTTTTCCACACTGGAATTACTGTGGGACAATATGGATTACTGGCTTTTGTACATCTATTACTATAACATCTATGCCATATTCCCGATGGATTCAACAAACTGTGGAATGGAAACAGAAGGAAAGAGCAGGAGGAGATAATTGGAAAATATTGACATTTTCACAACCCATTTTCTAAAAGCAAACTGACAGTGCCTCCAACAGATGTGCTGAAAGAGATTGGTTTTTCAGGACAAAATGAGCTGCACTGATTTACAATTGCTAAGAAAAATTAAGACTTATTTTGTCTAATGTATGTGCATGAAAACTCAAATTATGATTTACAGTATATCAGTGTGATTAAAACAACGCATTAAGCAACACAACAAGATTAAGAAGAGAACAATGATAGACAACTGTAGTCATGCTGCTGGGATTTACTGCTGCAATTTCCACATTCCAGTCATCTAGACAAGACCATTTGAAAATTTCTAGTTTTGTTCTGACTTTCAGTAATTAAAGCACAAGGACAAGATAGTTAAACTGATAAATGAGTGTTATATATCCCAGTTAAATCTGACTTTACAGCATCAAGAAAAAATAAATAACAGTAGCCACTCTAAACAGAAGGTACTGTAGAATACAAGGATGAAGCACTGTAAATAATGGGCAACAAATGTTACCATTAGATAGGCAAATCATATCAATTTAAATCAAATTTGTCTGTGAAACGTACCTGCAACAAGAGCGTCCTTTGGCCAGCGACTGAACCAGTCCATAGTGCAGCCAGATATCAATGCTGGAAACTTTAATGCCCGGTTGCGGAACTTTTCTCCAACAGGTGAGAAGCACAGAACAACATGAAGATTATGTCGGACTCGGGACATGAAATACTCGTACAGGTTTTCATTGGTCGGTGGTCGCCTGGGAGACTCTCGCTTCATAACGGGGATGAGATCACTGAGGATCTCGTCAATTTCATCACGAGCAAACAAGTTGGATACCTGAGGACAGAAACACACATGTATTTATGGCATTTCTGTCACAATAATGTCTTAATTGATGATCTACCCATCTATTAGTGTGTGTGAGTATGTGTGTATATTAAAGGTGAGCAACCTTTCTACATGATAAGTTAATCTTTGTTAGTATCGGAAATATTCATTGGACTGTGTTAATTAATGGAACACAGAACTGTTTCACCTTTTTTTTTTTTTTTTTTTTTTTTTTTTTTTTTTTTTTATGTATATAGATGTTACTTTTAGTTCAGGTATAAATATAACCACTGTATGTTTAGAGTGGTAAACAATTTCAACAATAGAATTAAAACATTTTTCTATTCAACACTTTAAATACTGATGATTTTCAATTCCTATTTTGGAATTAAAAGTCCAAAAAATATATTTTATCACATACTAAACTTTCCAATTTCTCCCTCTAACTTTTGTCACCTCTGACATTTGCTTGACCTCTTAATTTCCTTGTGATTTCCCTTTATCACAAAAGTAAAGTTGATATTTAATTGCTAAGCAGCTGGTAAGTAAAACTAATGATGATGTTTACTGTGAAGCAGCTGCAGGAAATGATTGATTTATATTTTCTTAGCTTGGATAGCTGGATTTTAACTGGGAATAGAAGATGATTTAAATTAAATATGGGCTTTTTTATCTTTTGATTGGTTAGGCACAAAGCTACAAGCACTTGTTGAGGCCTCCCTCATTTTCTCTGTACTACTTAAACCTCATGGTGCAAAAAAAAAAAAAAAACTGCTGTTTGCTATCTGGGGTGTTGTAGTTAGAAGCACCATGTCTCTAACCATCTGCTGGTTTCTCTCACATAAACAACAACCTCACACTAACAGTTCGCTCTTCCTTTTTGTTTCTCATCCCCGTCACCACAGTCACTGTCTCTCACACACAGTCATCCTAACACGTCTGCAACACAAACTTCTCTCTCTCTCTCCAACATACACAAACAGTACACAAACCTCTCACCTAAAATAAATAACACCGCAACACAGACACCACTCTCCCCTGGTCCCCACTTCTATTTACCTCCCCTGATAAAGCAGCTGCTGCTTAAATTTTCATCCAGCCAGGGAGGTAGAGAAAGGGTGGGAGAGGAGCAGGTGGAGGTGGTGGATAGAGATGCTACCATGAGGAGCCAGAGAGAGCATGATAAAACAAAGGAAGATTAGAAAAGAGAATGAGCAGAAGGAAATGGATGAGGATTGAAGAAGAGCAAAGAATCAGAAATCAGTTAAAGTAATTGCACATGCAGGGATTTGTGTTACATCGGCTGCCCATAGTGTTGATGAACTGATATGCTCTATATTAATAAATATTGAACATAACTGAAACAACAGAGAAAAAAACTTGAGAATGAATAATGATAATGAAAATGTAGCAAAACTTTCTGCATTGTATATCATGCATAGTAGTGTGGAAGATAAAGTATAACTAGCATGGTCTGCTATGATCAATTTGGCTCTAGCTTAAAGCAAAGTTAAGCACAAATTAAGAACTAGTCTTAAGTCTAGCAATGACAGTGCTTGTGCCTTTTTCAATAAAAGCGGTATTGCAGTATAAGCAATATTATAATACTGGCAGAAGAAGAAGGGAAAGTCCAGTGTTTACATGTGTGTATCCATTGAAGTGCCCACCAGTCATCATGTGATGTTCATGTGAGGGGACCAGTACAAAGGAGAAAGGAAGAAGAAAATAAGGATACAGACTGATTGGCAGGTGTAAAATCAAACAATGAGAGCTCATCACAGCAACAACGATATTAAATATTCTTTAAAACCATTTTTCTCCCTATCTTTACAATTATCTTTCTGACTAATTATTAGCCCAATGACTAATTATTTCTTTCTTTGGTAGTAGTAGGTTAATTTATACTCTAAAATTTTTAATCTTATTTTAAGATAAGAATAATTCTAAGATTCTTAATCTCCGTAGTATTCTTCATAAAGAGCAATTGACTGCTGAAGTTGCTGACTGTGAGAAGATTTTTTAAAAGGTCAAGTCAGCACTGAGAAATGTGCGTTAGCAATTGGAAAAAAACAACTGTTAAACAGGGCCTGTTTTCACAGCTTGTTGCTGTCTTCGCATTAACTTGATTAGAACATCATTATATCTCTTCACAACATAAACATCTAAGCAGTGGGAGCTGGGAAGAGAGGGATAAAAGGAAGCAAGACTCCTACAGTATATCAGCACAGAGCAGCATTACAGTAGAAGTAGCAGCCTGATGGAGAAATAACTGGGGTGAGATACTGTATATAATTTAAACAGCTTGACAGTGGCATGTGTAACATAATATTTAATTATAAATGGAAACCCACACCATAAAATGTGTTGAGTACAGCATCTGTTGAATACGACACCTGGCCTAATGCAATAGTAGAATGTGCTTTGAGGTACAGGAGAAGAAGGAGGAGGGGAAGAGGAAGAGACAAAGAAGACAACAATGAAGAGTAGAATAAATGGAGGATGGGGAAGGGAAGGAGGGGGAACAAGAGAAGATGGAGGAGACAGAACAGGAGAAAAGCCAGAGGGAAAAAACAGACATTGAGAGGAAGAGACATCACAAAAAACAAAGGTTTGGAGGAGGAAGAGTACAGTGAAAATTGTAAGAGGAGAAGAAAGTAAGATCTGAGAAAAGTGCTGTGGAAATGCTTTGTTTGCCCCAGTTACACCACAGCTACTGCATCCAATACAGTGGATAATTCTGGGACTGCCGTAGAGAAATGTGCAAACAGTGGCACTTGACCTTGAAGCTACCTGCTGCTATCGCTGCTGTTAGAGAGTAATACAGGAAAAAAACCCATTCTGCAGCTACAGTGCAGAGTGCTGCAGTACAGAAAAGACCTAGGTGTATCAGTCTCTTCTGTCAGTTACAGCTTCAATTCATTACATCTAAACTGATGACAAAATAATTGTGAAATGCTAACCTATTGAGAAGGAAAATGCAATTTGCTTTTTGATTTGTTTGAATTAAGATAAACTGCACTGCTCATAATCCATATAGTATAGACTACATGGTTGTCTCTTTTCTCTGTGTTGTCACTGCTTTGGTATCCCGGTCATATCATGTTTATTTCACTCAAAGGTGATTGCAAGCTGTCAGTTTCAGCAACACAACAAAAGTATAATTAAGGCTTTTGGAGATAATATGAATTTAAGTATTTGATTTAATGCAGCACGGTAGGCAACACCAGTGTGTAACCACAGTAGGTTATGTGTTTGTGTTGATCATCAAAACACAGACGTAACAGTGCATTTATTAAAACATAATAAATCAGAGGCACATTAGTGCAATGGGAGAAAGAGATAATCCATCATTTTCTACCACTCTTATTCATGTATTTAGCCGAAGATAGGATGTTTCCCATTTCCTATATTATTCTGACAAACTCTACCAATAAGCAACACTTAATATGTATGTGATATGATGCTATACATGTTTAAGGCATGTGCTGAGGAATATTTACTTGATCACATCATTATTAAATCGATTTTGTAGAATCAGTAGTGCTTATTCTATGTTTCCATTTGGCCTTCTGACACCATTTACAGTAACATCAAACAATAGCTAATGGCTTGACCACCAACCATGCCCAAAATTTGGGTGTGACTTTTTGACTAAGACCAGGGTTTCACTTTGTCTTGGTCCTGAAACATTGTAAACATTGTTTTTTGTGTCCCACAAATGTAATGTTTAGTCTAGAAAGCTGCTCATGTGGTCACCATTTTATATTTGTACTATTGCAACTTTTTCTTCCTACCTGAGAGCACCAAATCAAAGGGGACCTGTTGCTGTCAGGGCACGTCATAAATTGAACTCTTGAATTGACTCTTAGAATCTATGGCCAGGAAAATCAGCTGCTTCTGAATATCTTGTAATATGCATTTCACACATTCATAACTGTATATTTTACATTAAATCTAAGTTAAACATGCATACATGTGTGTGATTGTGTGTCTTTTTTCCATATGTGCACTCCTGACCTCTCCAGATGACAGGACATTGTTCATATACTCGAGGAAAGACTCGTCTTTGATTTCGTTGTCAGTGAAGATGAAGCTGATGCCTTTCCCATGCTGGCCAGCTGTTCTGTACAAGCCCTTCAAGTCATCCATCAGGTTGGCTGTGTTGTATGAGCTGGTAAAAAACAGAATGCATAAGATAAATTTACTTTTTTTCCTCTCTCTGTTATTGTTATATGAAACAAAACTGACGGGGGGAGGGTTGGGGGGGCAGGAAAACGGTGTGTGGGTGAGTGAGTGTATACAGTGTGAGGGTTTGAATAAATTGGAATATGTGAATGATGTTTGAGTTGGGAGTGATGTACTTTTTTTTTGTGACGGCATTGCATTGCTGTGGGAAGTAACAGCTCAGTGCATTCACTTTGCATAGATAGAGCCTTTAAAAATGACATTAATCTATATCTGTAACATATAAATCTGACCTAAAAATCTTTAACCAATATGATAATTAAGATCATTACATAAATGTCTATGATCAAATTATGCAACAACAGTAATCTGCAAAACCGACTTTGGATATGAATATATTGTGTGCTCGAATCAAAACAGTGAAAGGGCAAAACATTTAATCATTGCATTGTAATGGAGCTGTGTGCTAACACTGACAGGTGCCATTTGGATTTTCAAGTTGTGGGTGGTTTTACTAGTTGAAGTATTAAAAAGAAAAATATGAACAGTGACAGATTTCTGATTTGAAATGTGGTAAAGAAGCAAACAGTGTCCTAGTTTTTTGTTTTTGAATGTGCCTCCTTTTTTTGTGTTTGTGAAGTTGAATGAATTTTAGAGAGGGAAATTAAAAATAAACAAGAGTGTAAAAATGGAAGATCAATGGATGGAATTAATTGCATGAAAATATGGGAGAAAAATCAAAGAAAAAGATACATATCGAGCAAGAGAATGACAGAGTTAGGATGGCAGAGTTTATAGGGCTAGTTCACATGAGAGTAATGAGAAAGTTTACATTGCACAGAAAGAGACTGCATGTGTAAAAGAGACATAACTATACTGGATGTGCATGTGAAAGGCAACAGTCTGAGTGTTAGAGAAAAGAGACAGCAGAGAAAAAAAGAAGGCAGGGTGACATAATCGGGGTGCCTGTTTTCTCCAGAGGCCTGTGAAACCAATAGGAGAAACACAAAGCCCATTCATATTAATACCAAACATTAAAACCTGTTAGGAAAAGAGCAGATGGGAAATATGATGGCAACAAATGCACACAGGGACTGAGAGAGAAAAACATTTGACAGGTTGGGAGAGCGAGAGAGAGGCCAAACAATGAGGCATACAAAGTTTAGGACAGAACAATCAGAGAAACAGGACAGTTGAAGCAAAGGTGAATCAACTACACGGAAGAGACTCATAGTTCATTGTTCAATGAGGGGCCAGAGCTGTAAAGATATTATACAATCAATATCAATCTAATTCATCCTAATTATTAATACATGCTTATTGCAGCTCCTGGAAGATGAATGAGGAATCTTTCTCAAATGTCAGAGCTGAGACAGAATTTATTCATGTTCTGTAAAAACAGAGTATGTTGGTTTTGATTTATTATCTACTGGGTATATTTGTTTTTCTATGGTGATTTAATATCTGCAGAGACCAGGACAAGTGAAGAGACCTGCAGCCCTTTGGTCATAACAAAACAACAAAATATCTGTTTCAAGTTTAACCTAATTCAAAAAGGAATGATACTATGTTTGAGAAATAGCTGGGGCCTGACATATGATTATAATAATATAATAATTCAAACTGAAAATAGATGGTATTGCAGGTTAGCTAAGCAATGTCTGAACTTTAGTCTGAAGATATCCACGAGAGTTCTTTGAGCCAGCACACTATGGGTAAAGTTTTAAATGCAAAGTGACTCGGTATCATTTCAAACTCATGGACCATAAACAACATTTATTGTAGCTACAATAAAGATTGATGCTCTTGCGAAAAAAGCAAAGCATATTTCTTGCCTCATATATATTCAGAGCCAATTTTTAAGGATAATTAAGGAGAAATTTTACTTTTCCAAAGCAGCTGTTTAAGTCTGAAAATTGAAAGAATGATCAATGACAGCCCAGTGTGGAGCATTTTTGAGGGATGTGTTCATGATGATGCCAGAGTGAAATCGAGCACTTGCCAATCATCCTTTTTACAGCTTACATGAAATTATTAAGGAAATCTTATCCAAGGAAAATACATGTTGTACATCTTAATGATCCAATAAAATGTGTGCTGGCATTAACCTTAGGTGTTACTGCAACTGTTTTATGACTTGATATCATCAGCAGGTTAGAAGTAAGATATGGTTAGTGTATATGGATAACAACTATGTGGTGGTGGGTGTGTGTGTGTGTGTGTGTGTGTGTGTGTGTGTGTGTGTGTGTGTGTGTGTGTGTGTGTGTGTGTACAAGCTTAAACATCAACTGTGTGCACATAGACCCACTGTACTGAGCATTACCGTGTAAGAGTGATCTGGAAGATCCTGTATCCAGCTATGAATGAGGCCAGTCTGGTCAGGCTCTGTTTGCCTGATCCCCCGACACCCACCAACAAGGCATTACCTCCAGGTGTCCGGATTATTCTAGACACCTACGCAAACAAAACCAGACACACACTAAAAACTAGGATGAATAAAGTTCATATATGTGTGACAATTTGTGTGTGAGAACCAGGGAAATAAAACAGCAAGGGAGACAGAGAAGGACAATTTTTGAGTGCAAGTGAGTAAAAGCAAGAAAACATGAAAGCTCCTACAATCAAGTTGTAAAGTAAAACTGGCAGAATATTTTTGGGCTTGAAGGTGGTCTACGAATATCAGAAGACTTCCAAATTTAAGAACCTTGACCATTCAATTAAAAAAAGGACATTTTTATACATATGTTTGTTGCATAGCCAGAGACGGAACTCCAAAGAGGTGTCTGTCTCTACTAGATGTGTAGCTATTTGCTTGGTAACACCTCAGCCATAACAATTCCATAAGCTAGTAATATCTCAAGGCTCTGTCTCTGTGTTTGTCTTGAGTTTGGCTGAGTGTGACTTTTTATGTACACTTTAATTTACGAAATTCAAAAAGTATATATACACTTACCATTTTACAATACTTTTTGTTCCATTTTGTCACATCATATAGTTTTCTGCTAATAGTACAATTTCTTTACTTTAGCTAAATCATAAAAGCAACACTTCTGTAGAATACCTTGACCAGATGTATCATAGCATCCTGAAAGAAGACCATGTCCATGCCAGTACCCCTGATGCTCTCATTGTAATGGCTCAGGAACATGTTCAGACGGTCTTTCAAACTCTCAAATGATTCGATAGGCTCGTAGACCTTGGGCAAATCAAAGTCTGAATCTTCTGGCTCCTCCCCTGTCAGAAAAGAATATTCTAAATTAAAATGATCACAGTAAAATAGCAAAGTATTTGTAAGAGAAAACAACAGCACTGCTGACATTGTCTAGTCTTGTCTCCAGATGTTTCATGTTGATTAATCAGTACCTGTAGCCTCGGGTGCGTCTCGTAGGAAGTCAACAAAGTATCTGTCTACTTCATAATCCACTATGTTTTTGTGCTCCTCGCCCAGCTCTTCCTCTACCAGCTTTGCCAAAGACTGGTCAAACCACTCAACGTCCTCAGGCATGGTAAATCTGTCAGCTATCACACGTTTGCACTCGTGCTTCCACAACGCCAGCAACACCTGGAAATTATTTTCATGTATTAGTGCTGTCCTTCAAGCAAGTAAGGTCAGTCTATCAGTCTATCAGCTACCTACAAGCCAGAATGACAGGTGTGGTGATAATGGAGAAACTTTCATTCTTTAGTGGATTCATTGTATGAGTTTGATGACGAGGTAAAAAAGATTTAGATGAGCAAAAATTCATTAAGCCAGACATTGATTACGTCTATTGATTGTAGAAATCCGCACATACAGCACCTCACCATAAAATAAAAGCCTGGGAAAGTTGTATTTATATTTTATACCCCAGTATTTTGTTTGAGTGGTTTAGTTTACTCTAAGTCTTGTCTACTGTAGTTCAGGTCTTCTGAGTTGAGTTGGCTGCCTCAGCAGTTATGTCGAGCATGTTTGCCTAGACTCTGGGCAGCCTGAGGTAAAAGATATATTTCATTTTATTCTATTATTCAGTGCAGCCACAAACCAACAGAGAGTTAGCCACCTCAGCAAGAATTCAGCTTGCAATGCCAGAATTTCGGATGTTGATTTTTTTCCCCCATTTCATTCTTACAAACCAAAAAAACATTTCTATCCCCTCTCCAGTATTGTATCTATATTATATTGCAATATATCATGTACTCACATAGTGACTCTACTAGATAAGAAAGGGGGTTGATCATCAGGCTCGCTATGCTATTCTGCTGTATTACACAGTATTCTGCACCACATTTTGCTATGCTACTATACACTACTTTTTTGTACTTCACACACACACACACACACAACCAGACCACTGTTATTGTGAAGTTTCAATTTACTTTAGATACAACAAAGCACTGCCAGTAGTCATCCCCTTTCACTGCTTTCACTGCAATACTGTCCCTGCCTGAAATATTTTTAATGTTCATTAATTCTTGTAAAAACTCTGCATATCTCAAATCTAGTCATGTTAACCATTTTCTTAATAACATGATATTTTAAGGATCAGGGTAAGTTAAGTGAACACTGCCTAAATCTTCTCACCGGGACAGAGTTGACCACCTCAGCGCTGGTATTGAGCATGCCTTGCCACACCCTGGACAAATCCCTCAGGTTGAAGATGTAATGGAACTTAGCAGGCGTTGGAAGCATCTTGACCTTGGTCAACTGCCAGAGATGGCGAGTCAGAGACACCAGGCAGGGCACGGTGCTCCGGACTTCCTCAATGAAACCACGGCGTGCACAGAAGTGGCCCTCACCAATCACGCCTAGAGCAATAAAGTGACCAAAGCATAGATACTGTGCATACTGTGTGGGTAATGAAATTAAAATTTGAGCCCACATTTATCAGTTCATTATTGTAGCAAGAAATACTAACATGAATTACTTAAATTGCAAATAAAATGCTTTTCATTATTAGTCCTTATCTCACTACAGTATTAGTAGTATTTTAGCAAGATGACACTGTCTTATCACTATGTCTTGATTCTACTGCACTGTTACACTGTTTTTACTCACCAAATATCTTGTCTATGGAGGAATTAGAGGGCAGAGTACAGTTAAAGATGGAGAACTGCCTTTTCAATCTCTGTGGGATGTCATTACGTCCTCCTCCTGGATGGATCATAGCTGCCAGGAACTGAACATCCACAATATTGGTGAATTCTCCCGGCTTCTCCAGATTGAAGAACCCATTCTGCTCCATCAGCTGCCGGACTATCTCATTAGTCACCTATGATGGAGGGCAAAACGGTAAGAGCTTAAACCAAAAGGACTTTTATTTGTTATCAGTTCATGTTAGTGCACACCCTTGCTGTTAGCATGAGTTGATTTAACTTTAATTTTACACATTTTAATGACGTAATTTATAAACTGCCTAAAATTTAATTCATTAAAAATGACTTGAACTTAATAATGCTTTGTTTTAAATGATCTTTCATGGTTTTCCAGGCCAGAGAGACAAAATGAGAGTCCTATCATTAATTCAAATACATGTATATACTTAAAAGGGATAAGTTATGTGTTGTCATCCTGTTATGTTAATGATGTTAATATCATCCGAAACCTGGTCTCCCCACTCGTTGATGACAGGCATGTTGATATCATCAATGAAAATGGACATTTTCTTCCCTGCAGGGGGTCCATATGTGGTCCCCATCCTCTTATCCACATAGCTCTCAACTGTCCTCTAAAAGAGAAACAGGGGAGGCAAAGAAAAAAATAAGACAACACATGGTGGCGAAAAAGATAAAAAAGTGAGGGAAAGACAAAGACAGAGGAAGGATCTATTAAGTTCCACTCAGACATAATCCAATTTGACAGCTTGATCAATGGGCAGCTTAGCCATGTACAGAAAAAAAGACAGTGTTCTTTCCTCCAGCCTGCACATTATTCATCAGACCAGACACTGATCAATATGACTTCACAAGTTCATGATAATCCAAGACGAGTCAACGCAGATGTAGAGCTTTCACTGTCAGATAAAACTGCAAAGAGTGGTACAATGAGCTGCTGAATCTAAATGAACAGGACTGTAGATTGATGGTTCTGCTTTACCTGGAACATGAGTGGTGTGGTAGCAGAAGAGAAGTTGAGACTCTTGCCAATATGGGTCTCAGGATCATACTTTGACATGTAGCCTTTGATGATAACAGTCTTGGCTGTTCCTTGCTCTCCAATCAGCAAAACGGCCTAGAAAAATGTATAGTCTTTTTAATCAGGCTAAACTTTCATACAAGACAAAAATCTGCTAAATTTGCTCTCCAATCTTAATGCAATTTCCAAGCGTTAAAAACTTCTAAATGGCAGTAGCATAACAAAGGAGATGCTGTATATACTCAAAGGTCAATAGATATCAGAAAAAGCAGCCAAGACGAAGAAATACGATAAGAAGGAGACATTTTTAAGTACACAATTGTGAACTTTAATACACTTGTTTGAAAAGGGCCTGAACTTCAGTGATTAGTAATCACTGTCAATTATTCATTATGACTACCACAAATTGGTTTTGACTCCTTGTGTATAGCGACGAGTTAAAATCTCAGAAAGCACTGTGAATAAGAGCTAACAAATCTGATAACACTATAAAGCTTCAGTCTAAGACCAGTTTGCCTTTGGGAGTATTACATCTTCTCATCTGATCCCAAATGATTGTTAATGGTAAAGCCTGTGGTAACAGACAAAGAAGTTGAAGCTAATTAAAAATAATGCTGTATGAGTTTATTGTCTGTGTACCAGCCATAAAAGCTACTGATATCATGGACATTTATTACAGTTGAACTTATGAAATAACCTTTTTCTCAAATCAGTACATTCTATTCACAATATAAACCGATCAGCCTCTGGGGAAAAAAAAGAAAATTAAATGTACCTTGTAAAAAATAAATAGAATTGAAGGAGCTTCCAGAATGAATGGAAGCTAATGAAATCTCATCCCCACACAAACCATTTCTTTACAAACACACCAGCATACAGAAGCTCCCCAGTTTCCTCTAGTGGCATTATAAATCTAATGACACTTACACACACGCATATGCACACACAGGCAATATGATGAATGCCACGTGGTGGAGCATTTTATGGGCTTTTAAGTAGAGTATTGACCACAGTATTTTAAGGTCATTGGTCTTTGAGCAGAGCCATGCTGCATCCATCCATTCTGCCATGTTATTGATCTGAATTGTGTGCATTTGTGTGTGTCAGGAATAAATGAAGCATTATACATTGAGAAGAGATTAAATGGGCTCTACCCTCTCTAAAACTTTATCATAAGGCTTAAAAAAGCTGTAAAGAGGGACCCGTACACACACATATATATATATATACATATACACATATATATATATATATATATATATATATATATACACACATACATATATACATACACACACACACACACACACACACAAACCTCACCTTGCCCTGCTTTGCGATGGTGTGAATTAGGAAGTCTGTTCTAACATTGTCCACATTGGGGACCAAGATGGAGCTGTACTCTGGGGTGATTTCAGATGGATAAACATATTCCTCCACTCTGGTGCTCCAGTGGATCCACTGACCTTGAAGTAGGAAAAATGAGCATACATTAAACAGATAAACCATGGTGTAGAAATAAGCACATAATATGACGATATGATGATGCTTCCAGGCTGTTTTCCAATTGGAGAAATATTTTCTCATGTCATTGTATGATGTGATAAACCTACACCTGCTGCCAAATTAAAGTGCAACATGAGGCCTAATTCTACTTGTCAAGTAACAGCTTTGATATTCCCTGGCAGCTACTCAACAGGTGATAACATCTGTTTATCAATCCATGCATACCATCTGCTGTGACATGGTAGTCAAACATGGTATCCTCGCTGTCACAAGAAATCTCTGGCAAATTCAGATGGATACTGTCATTCGCTCTAAGCCAGATATCCATCCTCCTCCGGTCAGCCAGTTCAAGTAAGGCTCCAATGCTCCACATCAGGGCAAAGACATACAGCCGCTCCAAGTGCTCTCTGGATATGTCACCACATTGCTCCTGTAGAGTAACAACCAAATGTAAAAGAAGAGGGGAGTACATCAATAGTAAGAAAGAAAAATATTTTTAAAATTTTGCATATGTCAGTTCTCACTTTTTATAAGTTTTATTGGCTTGAACACAAAAAATAGGTCAAAGCCTATCAGCATGTATCAAAGTACCCGTAACAGGTCAAAATGTTTGCCTACAAGGTAGTGTCAACGGGGGAATGCAAAGTTTCCCAGGCCCTCCAAAATGGTACTGAATTCAAGGGAAAAACAATTCTTGCATCTAAAATAAAGCTACTTAACCATTGAGTGATGTATTAACTAATCATTACTAATGAACATCACTTCAGTTGTAATGACGGCTCTAACACCAATCAACTTAAGAAGGTACGAGATAAAAACAGAATTTATTTCTGCTTGTTAATGTTTTTATAGCAAAGTAGTTCTGCTGGTGGTGTCAAATTCGCTATCCTTCTGAATTTAAATAGGTGTTTTTTTTTTGTTTTTTTTTTTGGGGGGGGGGGGTCTGTGTGATTTATTGTCTTCTATCGATATAAATTTAATCTTTTACTGCCGTAGCCATTTCATCTTGGCAGGATGGATTAACATCTTCACCATTAAAATATACAGTAAGTGCTGTATAAGTGGAGTCAGACTAGTTGTAACATTACCTTAGGTGGTATGAGTCCCTGCAGCATGTTGATGCACTGCATGATGACAAATGCCTCTAGCATGTCCATCTTGAACTCTAGGGACTGCACACTGAAGCGGTAGAGCTCAGAAAAAGAGGAAGAGAAGAGCTCCCTCAGCACCTCTGCCTCCTGAGGGGAGCGTTTCTTCAACCAGCCCTGAGAGTAGCAAGCACATCACAGCAGTTAGTTAAGATTACATGAAAAGGTTCTGTGGCCCAGTTATATGTTGTTTATTTATAGCATTCAGATGTAGTGTAGCAAAAATGTTAAATCCTCTGAACCAACACAACTGAAAACTATTTTTCTTGCAGGAATCTGGACTATCTAATTATTTCCCCTTTCAGGCATTTTCATGTCTATAATGCTAACATCCATTCAAAGGATAGATCCACACTGAAAGAATTCACTGTGTAGTAACGAAGATGTTATTTAGCAGTTATGACTACAATATATCATACCATAAAAAAACATTTTTCTAATAATGGTGGAGCAAAAAGCGTTTATTTAGTTTATTCACCTCCAGTATGGGGCTCCAGCTGAGCACAGATGAGCTCATGAACACCATTCCATTGCGTGAGACAGTGGCTGGAGAGGCATTGTCGATATTATGTGGCTCAAAAACCACCTTACAGTTTGGGGCCATGGGTATACGGTCTCCATTTGCCAGAGTAAGAGTTCTGTTGTCATCCAACACAGAGTTTAGGTTCTCAATCCAGATGGCATCGACTGGTCCATCCAGGACTATCCAGATGTGCTCCCCTGAGAGAGAAAACATTGTTTTTGTTTACATGGGTATGAGTATGATACTGTATGTGTGACCTAATGCTCAAAACTATAATTTGCTATTCAGCAAAATGAAAAGAATATTTAATGCATAAACAAGGTTGCTCTTTTTACAATAGATATAGTTGAGGTGAACTGCTGTGTCTGTTTTGTCATTAGTCATTATTTTGCAAGGAACAGCAGAGCTGAAACTGTTTTGTGACGGCCCTAAGGCCTCTACCAGGGTTTATACGTGTTGTTGCCGTGTTGTGTGTCCTGTATTTTAATGTTGCAGGTTCCTGGTTAGGTGGAGCTGGAGGTTATCAGGGAAGTGGACGCAGTTCGCCACTGTCCTCCACATAGATTATAAAAGACCTATACATCCTGGCACTGAGGAGGCTCCCTCCTCCTTTGCACCATATTGTCTTCTGTTTGAGTTTTGATTTTCTGTTCAGTTAATTCAGTATTTTTTTGTTAGTCTGGCGCTTGTTCCACCTGCCAGCCTTATTTGTTGAAAATGCCATTTTTGTTACCTTAGTTAAGTAAAAACTAAATTCTGTTAAATAAAAACCGTTTGTTTAGGTACATTCTACGTGTCTTCCCTTATTTTCCATGTCAGTAAAAATCACACAGTACAGCTGCTGGTCAGTAATGAATGTGGCTCATGCTGATGTGAGATTACTAGACATTTGGTCTGATGCAGATGAGTAATGTTGCTCCGTGATCACTGACCTGATTTCTCTGGTACTAAACAAAAGGACTCTTGAACAAAGTCATAATAATTCATTACTAATATGACTGCTTACATGTACACGAGCCATCAGTTCTACCCAAGTTATTAAAATAGATAAGGCTCAGGAATCTGTTGCTGCACCTGTATTACAATGCAAATCTATTGTATTTTCACAGGGCATTTATTTTCCTTGTAGAATATATCACTCTGGAGTTTTAGCTCTGTCACATCATTTACCTTTCTACACTGGATTCCTGTCCGCTCAAAGAAACAAGTGCACAAATCAACAGCATGAACAGCAAACAGCTGCACAAAGGCAATTTACAGACATAAGGAATGCATCCTGTTCAAAGATATGCATAACAGCACATACTGAATACATCAGATGCATATTTTGACACATAAAAGCAAACACATAATGTATATTCAGCCCAATGCACACATACATTATTAATGACGTGTGTAGGCATAGGACTGAGTAGAAAGATAAAACAGCTGTTGGTGCCGCTTTGAACTACGGATGCAAGGATGTCCCAAGATATTTAAACTTCTCTGCAATGTAATAACATAACTGGTTTTCCCAAAGTTCTCATAGGAAAAATAAAAGAAATATCATAGATTTTAATACCAATTAATAATTTGAGGAACCAATTCTTGAAACAGGAGGGATTCCTCTCACGTTTTCTCTCTCTCTTTTATATTAACTTAGCAGAGAGGATGCTGTTATGACATAATGCTAATTAAATATTTCTGAGGATTATTAGTTCATTTACATGAACTGCAACAAATGGTCATTTATAATCAGTTATAATTTAAAGTTAATTAATGTCATCTCATCTCACCTCCAGGAATGAAACCAATACTGAGTGATGAACTTTTCTGACCTTTCTTTGCTCTCAGTGTTTTCCTCCACAGCGTAGAGAAGATGCCATCAGTCCAGTCGTTTGTGGCCACGTCCAGGCGACCAAACATCTGAGGGGCTGTAATGGCTTTGGGGTTCATGCGCATCTCTCTGTGAGGCTGACCACACTCTGGGAGAAGAAAGGTAGGTAAATCTAACACATAAAATTTTATTAATACAACAAGATGAACACAAAGAACAATATTTGCACAATGATTTGTGAGGTGGCATGTCAAGTTTAATGGCAGAAAAGATGATTCTTCAGTGTCTGCCTTTGTCTCTCTTTCACACAGACAAACAAGTTTCAAGTTTTGGTTTAATTTGAGTTATTTTTCGGGCGCCTTTATTTGACAGCAGCGGAGTGAGACAGGAAATGCAGAGGGAGTGAGAATGGGAATGACATGCAGAGACAAACCAGTGATCTGTCACTGAGGGATTTTATACCCATTTGGTATGCACTCTAACCACTCGGCTATCATGTCACCCCAAGTTTCAAGTTCTGAACATATAGTACTGTGCAGAGGTTTCAGGCACTAAAATAAAAATACTATTCATGGCATTATTTTTGAAAGCATCCTCTCTTTTCTTTATCAGTTAACTTAATAGAAAGTGCAGTAAACATAAAAAAAAAAAAACCCTACATCAAATCAATATTTGCATAAAATCAATATTTGATGTAGTGGTACAGTTTTTCACGGAACTTGGCAGATAGGTTGTTCCAAACATCTTGCCACAGTTCTGTGGATTCAGGCTGTGTCAGTGTCTTCAGTCTGTTCATGTAATCCCAGACTGACTCGATGTTGAGATCAGGGCTGGCTGTTGCAGGACTCCTTGTGCTTGTTGTCTCTGAATATAGTTCTTTATGACTCTGGTTGTATGTTTGAAGTTAATGTCTCATGCTGCAGGGTGAATCTGGGACCAATCAGATGCCTCCCTGATGGTACTGCATGTTGGGATAGGAATCTAGACATCTAAAGTACCTAAACTGTTTGTACAGTACTGTACATCCCAAAACATGCATGAAACCCTACCTGTCATAGCTCTCATCAGTGTGTGTATACAAGTTGTCTTTCCGGCCCCACTGGGACCCAGGGCCATCATGCCGTGCCGGACCCTCTGAGTCTCAAACAGCTGGATTATCTTCAGCTTCCAAGGAAGGTGACTGATAAGACCTGCATCCTCAACCTGAGGGAATATAATTATAGTAAATACATCTGCAGTGCTATTATATTTGACAGAATAACCATGTATGTATACAAAGTACAGTGACATGATCTGGAATGATACTGTTAAAACAGCACATTATACTGTATGATAATTACATACAGGTGCACACATATTTAAAGAAGATACATACGGAGATACAAAGACAAGCATTCATTAATGGATAGATGATGGCAAATATAATCTAAAGACCTAAAATTTTACTTTATCTCTTACTTTGTATTTTCTCTGCACTATTCACCACAGTTACTTAGGTTAGGTCCTTGACAAATGGTAAATGACACCATTCATATCCCTTTGGGTGCTGTATCTTGAGGCGGTTAGGAGTGACATTAAAGATACAATGGTCTTACAGTCCAGTCTTCTGCCTGGCTTTACTTTTTCCTCTCCTTCTTCACTCACTCCCTCTGTATTCATCCCATCCCTCTATCCCATTGAATTTCTCTGGCATAGACAAACTCATCCCTCACTCCCTCCTACCTGTTTGTCAATGGCAGCCTCTAGCTCAGGGTAGCCTGCTTTATCTAGTTGGATTCCTGGGAAGAGGTCCTCAATTAAGCTCAGGAAGAGCGGCTCATCCTCATCAATCTAACAAACGCAGAAATGCATAACCAGTGACCCAAGTTAGCAAAAACCCACACAAAAAAACAGAATAATTCATCTTAAATCTATCTAATGAAACTGTCTGCTCTGTTGTGATTATTTTATGTGTTATCAAATCAATAATTTACTCTTTTTTGCTATTATCAGCTCATGAAAATGTATTGAAAGAAATTCAACTTGGTTGTTCTAGTCTAGTCTCCAATTTTGTTTTGCAATATTAAGATTATCTATCGGATGCTATATTTTATTCTATTCTAGGCTGACCAGTTTGGAGAGATTCATGTCCCTGAGGACCCTCATGACGATGGTGGACTCTGTGTCACTGGGGTTGGCTCGCTTGGCTGCTCCCAGTGTTCGCAGAACTGACAGGATGTTCCGTAGGCCAAAATCATAGTGAACCTGGGCAGTCAGAGAGAACAGTTTGATTTACTTTGATATCACTGGATTCATCCTAATAAGTTTGCAAACCAGCCTTTTCTCTATTCTCCCTTTGCTGCAAGCCTCGGCAAGAAGCTTTTAAACATTTAGTATTTCAATGATACTCACACCACAATTAAATAATAATGCAGTTGATAAGAAAATGAATGAATCACAGACTAGTAATTGTGATGCTCTCCACTGCAGGCACTAATAGTGACTTTTAAACCTTAGCATCCGTTTAAAGATCTCTCTCACCCTCTCTCACACACACACACGTATAAGAACATTACATAGATTACATTTACACCACAATTCCTGGAGACTTACCCTAACCTTAACCCTTTCCTTCAAATGGGGACACAGCTTTTGTTTTGGATCTTAAGAACTATAATTGTGAACTGCATTTTCCATTTGTACCTGCATGACAAGGTACAGATGTGCTCAATTTGATACCATGAGAAGCCCTAGGATTCCCTCAAAGGTGTAGTGACCCAAAGCTTGGCTTTATCACTTAATACTTACAGTTTATATGAGTGTGAATAAAATTACTCTTTTCTCCATATTCAGTATTTTTGGCCTTGTTGTGCCTTTGCATTGTATCTACTGCAATCCACCCAATAAATGAAGCAACTGAAATACTGTAAATAGAAAAAAAGTGTGATAGGGAAGTTACCAAAAGCTGAAGTAAGGTTTTAAAATTTAAAAGTCTAATAACAAACCAGAAAAATACCAAAGTATATAGTTTCTAATCATGTGAGACATTCTTTACCTGTTTGGAAAGTTGCTCCTCACACAGCTTGTAAAGAGTGAAGAACTTGCGGGCCAGCTCCATGTTGTCTATAAACCCACAACTTGCCAGTTTTACCCTTATAATGATCTGACGGTCAGGAACCATCATTGCCACAGAGCGGAAGTTGATCTTCAAGTTCTCCGGAAGCTCCTGGCGACCTGCATAACCCGGGTTCTGATTATAAAAGCAGAAGAGGAGTTTTAAATGGGATGAAAATAGGCACACTTTTTTATGAAGTTTTATGAAGACAATGTAACATTGAATATTGTATTACATAGAACATTTAAATATCAGATTATACTGTTTCAATTAATGCATCAAATAAGTACAAAAAAGCAAGTTTATGCAATTTGTAAAATTTACAACACATCGATGTACATTGCCTGCAGAGTCTCTTTGTATTTACTCATGATGGTTGTACACCAAAATCTACAAACTACAAAAAAATTTGTTAAAAAAATACAATACTGGATCATCACTAATGTTCATAGAAAACACTATCCTTCAGCTACTTAAATCCCTATGGACACAGCTCAAGCCCTCCTCCCCCCAGAGGCTGACTTTGACTATTGTCTCTATACACACATATATATGTGCATGCGTTACTCACTCACACTTTATCTTGTCATAGGACAGTTTTAGGGACATAACATACACTTACACACTTACACACACACAGTTCTGACCCCTCTCCCCACATGGGAGCTGGAGAATTATTGCACCATTCTCTGTTTAATGACTGGGAATGAATGGGATAGCAACTGTGCCAGGAAGATAAAGTGATCCAACTATTAATGTATGAGGAGTATGGTAATGAACACTGGCTAATATTATTATTATTATTATTATTATTATTATTATTATTATTATTATTATTATTATTATTATTAAGAGACAGACCCTTGTGTTGAATATTGTACAAACTAGTTTGTCAAGTAAGACATGGTCCAGGTCGATTTCATTCAGCTACACTCATATCTCAAATTATTATATTATTTATAGCATACTGCATGCTCTCTAGTTTTCTTGGATTTTAATTGTATCTTCATGCTATAAATCCAGCAACTAAAACCAGAGGTTCTTGTGATGTTACTTTGTGCGCACAGGCTCGTGTACCCAGGTGCATGAACCAGCTTCTTTCTTACATGTAACTTTCTACAACAGACAACCTAACACGGCAAAGCATTACATTATAGTTCTGTTGTGTCACCAACCATGGTAAGGAAGATACCAAACTCAGGGTTCATATCCACATTATCTCCATCAGTGAAGACAAAGTTTTTGCGGCGTTCCTTCTTGCAGGTGAGAACTATCGCAATCTGCTGGGCTGCCACAGACAGAACCGGGAGATTGATGCGGTTGAACTCGTCAAAACAGCCCCAGGAACCAGACTGAGCCAGACCTGGAAATCAGACACATGCAATTTTATGCAGTAGGACTTAACTTCAAAATATTCAATATACCCAGTTGTTCCTTGTCTAGTTATGATTGATGAAAAAAAAAAAAAAAAAAAAAAAAAAATCTGTAGTCCTCACTTATACTGAAACTCTTAAGCGGTGTACAAACCTTTTAGCTGTTTTAGTGTTCTATCCCATTGCTTTTTGTGTTTCTGCTTTATCTGCAATAACAATTTGCATAACATGATAGCACCAATTGCTTTGTGACATTTACCTTTGAATATTCTCCCCAAGCCTCTGAAGTCCATCTGGTCAGAACAGTTGAAGACCACAACATACTTTCCCAGACAGCGACCCATATCTTTTGTGGTCTCAGTCTTACCTAATAACAAAAGGCAGATTCGTCACATCCTACAATGAATAGCAACTATTTAAATGCAAACAGAAAAGCAAATAAATTCTCATACCAAAACGCCTCCTAAAACTAATCCTCTGATCCCTTAAAATTAAAAGTTGAAAAAATTGAAGTGTTGTGGTTTTTTGGGGGAGTGAGCATGAGTAAGTGCAGGGGGATGCATTATTTTTTTTTGATCAGGGTTTTTCCTGTATTCTGTTTTTGTAATACTCATTTCATCCACAAAACCCGAGTCCCCTGAGTGAAAGTCCCATGTTTTAAGCCATTCATTCACTGTGACCTAATTACATGGGCTTTTTAGCTTTTCATACTATCTCACCTGACTTCGAAAAGCCTCTGGAGCAGAAAGACTCATTAAAACACATTTCTAGCCAAAAGACAGACATGACAGTCATTTTATATATATCTTGCTAACACACAATATATGTGCCTTGTATTTAGAATACATGGAAAAATTTAAAATCACCTGTAAAAAAAAAAAAAAAAAAAAAAAAAAAAAAAAAAAAAAGAATGCTTTTAGTTCTATTTAGACTGTGGGAGTTGTGCACTTGAGCCTCTTTTGAATCAGTATTACAAAAACAAACACTTAAATTTTCACTCGCCTCTTAGGGCTTCTATATAAAAATGTGTCAAAGGAAAAACATTTTTTTTTTTCCCTGTCCTATCAATCATTTGACAACACTTGAGATTTATCTTGGAAACTCTTGGAAAGGTCCCAAACCCCAGGTTAGAAATCACCGCTTTAATCTAACAAGGGAAGGGACCACTGAGCAGATTCCAAAAGTGGGCAAAATAAATATAAATAAAACAAAACTGTATTTTAAAAAAGATTCTAAAGTCCTACCTGTTCCTGCTGGACCAGCAGGGGCTCCACCCATACTCATACCGAGAGCCTGGGCTAAGGTGATGTAGCACCTGAGCAAACAGACACAGACACACTTCAATTTCATAGGCATAATAAGGTTCAGAATTTGATTTCTCACAAAGCATTTCATTCCCCTCACATCCAATTTATCACACAATAAAAATAATGTGGTATGATTCTCCACAGGGAGGCTGGAGGTCAGGCACAGCAGGAGAGGGCTGCCCCTGAAACCAATGGGAATTCAGTGTCTTGCTCAAAGACCCTTCAGCAGAGAGGATGACTGACACTGGGACCTGACCCTGGCCCTCTGGCTAAAGATTGTGCTCCCTTTTCACTGCATAGCTGGCCTCTAGTCAAATATCATGGCAAACTATGCATGCAACAATTTTTTTAGTACTTCAGAGAATACAGAACAAATAGACTATTGCTATTGAAAAAGAATCTCCAAAAATGATTCTTTTCTAATCATCAATGTTTCTGATTTCATGAGGTACCAGTTCCACTTTGACTCATTTTTCAGACCTAGCGCAGTGGCAGAGAGAATTAAGGACAGAAAATGTGAAATAGAACTAGTAAAAACAGTGAGCGATTGAATGGAAAGCAGCAAATCACATAATAACCGAAGAGAAGGAATCAGATAATGTTTCAGACGGGGGAAAAAAGGCAGCGAGAATCAGGACTGCCTTGGCGCCTTCAGTCATAAGGCCGGCATGCCACTTCTTTGGCGAGCTGCTGTCTGATGTCTGCTGGTAACTCCCCCCCTGCTGCTGTCCCTTCTCATCTCCTCCTCCTTGTCTACCCTCATCTTTTTACTCTCCGTCATATTTCCTTTTCTCTGTGTCTGTACGACTGGCAGTGGTTGTTGGTGGACTCCTGCCTCCCTTACTATGTCTGATTCTCCACCTGTCTCTGTGTCAGTCAAATGTTCTGTCATTGACAGAGGTGATGAACACTGTGCAAGAGGGCCTACTCCTCCTGCAGTCCAGTAATAAGTAAACCATAGAAACTGCATTTATTATGAGACTGTGCAATTAATCCCAGGTTGTGTCATCTTTCAAACTTTGTAACACTGTTAGCTGTTGGATAATTGTGGGCCAAATATAAATGACTATTAATGCGTGTCTGTTTATCATTTGAGTTTGCTTGCTGGTCAGTACATTTAAATGAACATTCCCAACATTTTATTTCTGCCTTCATGAGTGTGTTCATGTGTGTGCCCTCATGTATTGCCCTCTACCTGTCAGTCAACGGTGTAATGACGAGTCTTTCGGTGCAGCCCAAGAATTCATTCTGGTAGACAAAGCCCACGTCTGTGATGTTGATGATCATCTTGTCTGAGTCCTCATTGAAGTAGAAACGGCACTGCTTCAGCCACTCAAAGTCGTTGGGGCTTTTGACATGCAGTCGGCACTGGAGGGAGTAAGGGTGAGGACAAGTGAGAGGAGGAGGGACGAAGAGAAGGGAACAGAAGAGGGAAAGAGGTTGGAGGAGAGAGAAGATTACAAAGATGAAAGGATGGAGAGAAGGGTAAGAGAGAAGATGGCAAGCAAAGAATAGAAAATTGAAAGGAACCGTTCAGGTGGTGATGTGAGGTGAGAGATAAAAGCAGGAAGAAAGAGGGAAGGCGGGTTGGAAGGGCAGGATGTATGAGGGGGCATGGGGTGACAGGAAGGTTACAGGTAAAAAGAAGTTGAGAGGCAGGTAAAGGAGGATGAAACAAAAGAGGTGAGAGGCCATGAGATGAATATGAGGTTTGAGGAAGGCAAAGGATAGGAGAGAAGGAAGGGGGAAAGAGGCAAGTCAAAAGGGGGCAGAATAAGGAGGATGATGAGTAGAGAGATGAAACAAAAGGAGATGATAAAGAGGGATGGGATAGAAGAGGGGCACCAGGAGACATTATGGGAGAGGGAAGTGAGGTGAAGAGGACAGCAAAAAAAATTGGAAAAATTGTCAGGACAAGAGAAAAGTAGAGAGAAACCAAGAATAAATTAACACAGCTATGAGGGAATTACACTTATATTTACTCATTTGGCAGATGCTTTTATCCACAGCGACTTATGAGTGCGTAAAATAATCATGATAAAAACATGTCCAAATAAAGTTACTTCACACCTGTTCTATTCACTTTGGAGACCAGCAAGGCAATTTGCTGTGCCTGGAGGGGGAAACTTCAAAGCCAGCCCTTTCTGTAGGTCTAAATATCATTTGGCTGCCAATACAAAAAAACCTTTGAAAACTTTTGTCAGATTGACTTTTTGCAGAAAACACCATTTGGTATTCTGACACCCCAACCCTAGGGTATGTGAATATCAAATATAGTTTAACAAAAGGAAAACTATCTTGGCCAGGGAACTCTGATTAGGTATAAACTGAACAGAAATTGTCAAGAGTTTGTTGGTATTGCTCATTGTGTTTTCATACAAAAGGTTTAAAGTACTACCAAATGATCAACAACATACTCACCAGGTCATCAAATATGTCCCTCTGGTGGACATGGATGGTGATGAGCGTTTCATACTTGGTCCTCTCAACAGACCCCAGGTCTCTTGTGGTCATGTCAATCAGTGTGTTGAGCAGGTCCAGGAAGAGCTGGTTGGTTTTGGCCATGATGCGTCGATCATATCGGGCATTGGTCAGAGCCTCTTCAGAGTCCCTTGTCCACATCATCTGAATACCTAGCAAGCCCACCTAGATCAAGAACAATAATATTTGATAGGCAAATCATTGCATGATGATAACATGTATTGAAGAAACTTCAAATTGTAATCACTGCTTTCTTGAGTGAGCCATAAAAAAAAGGTATTGTACTTCCTTGAATACCAAATCGAAGTTGATGATACAGAAAATAGGTTAAGGACAACACATGGTCAAGGAAAGTTAATTTTACAGGTTCACTATGTTGGTGAAGTTGATATAATGTCATGTCTCTAACATGTTTTCCTCTCAAAACACAGCCTTTAGTCTACAAACACCAAGTGTGGCCTATCTATTACTGCTTTGAATCCAACTCTGGCCTACCTGAGCAGGGAAGGAATTAAGGAAGTCAATGAGCTGGAAGCCTGAGTCTTGGATGGTCAGGGCAGCCTGTCGAATCACCAAGTGCAAAGACCTCTGGGATTCCTTCAGCAGAGCATTGAGCCAAACCTCTACATTCCCCTCTGCTGTGACAGCACGCTCCAGTTCCACAGTCTCCCCCTCCCGTGATGACACAGCAAGAATACGGTCATATATCTGGAAAAGATTACATGTTTTATTGATTTGAATCACAGATGGATAATTCTACATCACTTCTTAAGTAAGGGGAAGAATCTCATTAAATTTGTATATACAGTATATTCTTTTCTTACACTGTTCTGATTAGTCAACTAATTTGTATGACTTTGTGTTTTATTTTATTGTCTGTTGCAATTGTTTGTTTGTTTTTCCAGACATTTCAATACTGCAAAAAAGAAATCTCCTGTCAGAGGGTTTGAAAGATGCCACTGTTCTGTGTCACTGACCTGTTCAAAGGCCAAATGTGTAATATAAACACATGATTTTCCCCTTGGGGATAAATAAAGCATCTATCTATCTATATATGAGAGACTGTAAGTGGCTTGATGAAAAAAAATCACCTTGTCATGGAATCGGACACATTTGATGTTGTCAAAGACGTTGAGAAGGTGGGCCTGGATGGTGTGGGAGTCAGACGCCTGGCCCAGGATCTCCAGCAGGG
>NW_019524889.1:840840-878579 GCF_002814215.2 Seriola lalandi dorsalis | reverse complement strand
GAGACAAAGAAGAAACGAGGGAAGAGTAGACGCTTCTTCTCCAAATAGCTGTTTGACAAAAAAAAAAAAAAAAAAAAAAAAAAAAAAAAATCTTACCACCTTTCTCAAAGGAGCTTGTATTTGAAAAACCTGACATATGTACAATAGCTGTCAGCACAACACTAAAAATAAATAATTTTTCTTCTAACCATTTTCAAAAGTACTCCTCTTAGGATAGTGTTTGAACTACTCAGGCTTCAAATCTTCATATCACTTTGACATGCGAGTTAATTATGTACTTTTAGTACTTCATACTCACCCTGTAAGTGACTTCTGGCAGATCTCAAGCTGTTCAAGGAGGTGAGGAAGCAGCTGTCCCATGGTCTCATCTCCCACACATGACTGTACGACATTGGGCATCTCATGGGCTCGCATCATAATCTTCACCCATGACTTGTCGATGTTAGAGAACCGCTTTGCTTCCTGAAAGGTTGAGTCGATTATTCATGTCATTATCAGAGACTAGAACAGTGACATTAAATTTTGGTATTGAAAATAAAATTTGACATTGAAAACAAAATCTGAGCTGAAAAATTAAACACTGGCATAGCAAACTTTTCTTTTATTGGAAAAAGAGAGGAAGAGCAAGGAGCGTGTGATTACATTCAGAAGCCTGACAGGACCACATACCTTGGCAATGGCTTCCACAAATTCACCTGCAACTCCAGAACCACAGGTATGTCTGCTTCTCTCTGCCGCTTTTTTTTTTTTCTTTTTATAAACATAGGACAGGTCTGGGTTAAAGTTAACTTTTAACGGTCAGTTAGCTAACCTGTGGTTGGACTTCTGCCAAAACAGCCTAATGTCTGTTAAAGGCCCAGTCCGTCCTATGTGAAAGAACAGCGGCAGAGAGAAACAGTTACCTGCAGTTCGGGAGTTCCAGGTGAACTTGTAGAAGCCATTGCCTCGATATGTGGTCCTATCAGGCTTCTGAATAAATCAAGGCTGCTTGGTCTTCCACTCAAGCCCCTCCCCCCTGCGCCAAAACGGTGACAGAAAGTTCAAAATGACACTGAAAAGTAGTGACAGCCAAAAAAAAAAAACCCTCACTGAAAAAAAGGGACATATTTGATGAAATCTTAAGATTGACATTGAAAAACACACCATAATTCAAAAAGATACCAAAATTAAAATAAGATTGCAGCTTTTTAAATTACTCTGTTTTATTTTCAGTGGAACCTTTTTCAATGCCAATATCTATTTCAGTGCCAATACAACATTTTCCCAAAACAAATTTTCCAGTGCCACTGTTTACTTTTTCACTTCATGCTTTGTTTTCAATGTCAAAGTTTATTTTCTATGCTAAAATTAAATGACACTGTTCTAGCCCCATAAGATTGTATTTGTTTTTGGGTTGGAGACTTAATTAGAGAATCAAATGTGAATAATTCACTGTGATGTAATCTACCTTGGGCAGCTGTTTGGCAATGTCTCCACCCACAAACACAGCTTCCAGGTAGATCCAGAGGTTCTGAACAGTCATCCAATTTTCGATTATATCAGTGGTGTTGGACAAATTCTGGACCCACTTCTGAATCTGGGCTTTAAATGGGGTGTTGTACCTGGGAAATAAGTTACATCAGCATGTAAACCTTACATTATACCACACACAGTGACAGCTTGTTTGGTTGCTGTGAAGTCCAACAAAGTGATCAAATTACATCTCCTAGTAGGATTTTCATCAAAATCCTACTATAAATTTCAACACTGACATACCTGTTGCTCATAAGAGACCCCAAAATCATCAGGCTGTCCTCCATGCTGGCAATGATCTCTGATGTGCTGTCTCCTCTCAGAAGCAGCTCTCCACGGGTCTTAAAATTAGCAAATGTAAAGGTCTTGTTGTCCCACTCAGCAATCACCTGCTTCAGCTTCTGCTCAATATCCCGCTCCTTCACAGCGCTGATACAGATATCCTGTGTTAATAAAGTACATTAATAAGAGAACTATAAATGAATATTTTCACATTAGTATTTACAGTACGTACCATAGGAAGAAAAAATATATACATGGGGTTTAATGTAGGTGTGGACTTTTTTACTAAACCTTTATCAAGATAATCATCAAAGTATCATTATAAATATCACAACTCATCTTTTTTTCATTTACATTGTCATATTATCGTCAACAATTTTTGACGCACCACATACATAGACTAAATAAATATAAAATACAAGGAGGTTCTCCATAAAGACATCTGCTAGATATTTATCATCACCATTATTAATGTGTTGTCAGCCGATTTAATGGCCTGTATGAAAATAATGCTAGAACTTAAACACATCTATTTGGCACCAGGATTAATGCTCACTAGATTGTAAAAATGATATTAAGGCACATTGCAGCTCTGTTACCTCATGCTATACATCCAATCTGAGTGCGATTTCCCTTTGGGAAATCCCTGCCCTTGCTGAATTATTTTTAATGGTAAATTCGATTATAATTCACATTAGAAGCAACACTAAGTGGGATGTGCATGAAGTACATCACTGATCAAAATTTATTTCAACATTTTTATTTTTGTGCCATTCATCAATTTATTTCAATATCACTTATGCATTTCACCAGTGAAAACAGTCAAAAGATGTAAAGGCTTTTCATACCTATTGTTTCCTATATAACTAGCCCAATATTCATTCTTACCTCAATCTCCTCTTTATACTTGAGCAGAGGGGCCTCCATAATGTTGCGTAGCTTGAATGTATCAGTTTCCACCTCAAAGGTGTGCCCAGTCACCTGGTCACAAAACCATACAGATTTCTTGGTCAAAGTATAGAAACTAGGTTGTCTATTCATACCAAATGTCAAGACAACACCTATTATATAAGTACAAGAGTATGTCTTAATGAAAACTCTCTCTTAAACAAAAATAACTGATGACTGCAGTGGTATGTTGGTGGCCTAGTTTCTCTGACCTCAGTAATTCTCTTCCAGTGGCGTGTCATCATAGCCTTGTTAGTCATGAGTTCCAGCAGGGGGCAGCACTCACTGAATTCATCAACTGTTTTCTTCAGGTCCAAAAATGCCTGCCAATCCTTCAGAGCACGAGGCAGCTTGCGACACCTGGTAATTAAAAGGATACAACAGTAAACAAACTCGTAGCTAATACCAGTCTACCAAATTAGAGATTCATTCAGGTCAAACAAGTTAATTCAGAGACTAGGTATGTATGTCTGTGTCCTTTTGAGACACACATGCACCAGCAACACTGCACAGTTGCACAGTGTACCCGGCCCAAAGTAACACTTCTAAAACTGATAGACAGCATGTCTGCCAGAGGACGGAGCTGTCCTGTCTTCTTCAACTCCTACGTCAGCACATATTCCCCTTGTGACTGCTAACTGCTTACAACCAGTTTTCACACTGTCAGGAGAACACAAAAAGTGGAGACTTATTAAAAACTATTTTTCTATTTCATGAAATGCTTTAATATTCTTCAGGCCTCTTGCCCCTGCAATTTCCCTTCGACATGTGCAGAACGAATAAACCCTTGTAGAGGACAGAGTGCAAAGATAAATGTGGATGGGAATGGTGAAATTGAAATCTTTTGGAGCATTAATGCAATGCTTAATGAAAAACATTTCATTGCATAACTCCAGGGGAAAGGACTTTGCATCAGGCAGGAAAGGGGCGCTGCTGAAGGGAAGGACAGACTAATGAAAATCAGTTCATTTGATTCTTTGTTTTTCCATTTTCGTTTCCTTGATATAGTAGTGTTCAAATTTGATGCTTGACACTTTCTATTGGATATATGATTATGATTATATGATGATATCCGATTGCCTGATTACTATGTGCAAAAGCCTCTTTTTCAGTTTGCTCAGTAAATCATCAGTGGAGTTCTGTTTGGTCTAGTCTTTTTTGTTTTAGGTTCAGAAGAATTTTCACTTACAGTTAAGCTCAGGTCAGCATAACTCTGTTTGTCACGGTTAAATACTGATGAGTTTAATTCACTTAAATGTGGTACAAAGATTAATATCACAGTAAATAAACTGTCTAACCTTGTCTGAAACTCCAGAAGCTCATTATTGATCTTCTCGATGTGGATGTCAGCCCAGAGGATATCATAGTAACCATTGACTGTTTCGATGACATTGCTGTAAAGGCCATACAGCTTCTGCAGCAGAGCCAGCTGCTTCCTAATCTCCAGCAGTTGAGGATGCTGGGTAACAGGAAGTCCAAACAGCTCCTCTCCACCTGTGTAAGTGACGTACTTCCTGAACAGGTTGTCAAACCGATTCTAAAGAGAAGAATGGCAATAAAATATCCCACATCAGTTCAAGAACTGTTTTAAAGTACTAAAAATTCCAATTCTATAAAATAATCTAATTCAGCTGCTATGTGTTTCAGCCATTGCAGATTAGGAGTAAAACATGTGAATCTCCATGTATGTACACACAGTAGAAAACACAATTATGTCATTAATGAATGAAAAAGAAAATGACAAAAAATCCTTTTGAACATAAGTCTGTAACTGGCTTTGTAGAGAACCAGGTCAATTGTCAGACCCAAATTATAAACATACAAACTGACTCACAGACTTAATAACTGATTAATTAATTATTATACCCAATTCAGCTCGTCGGTAACAAACCTGGAACATGATGAGTCTATCACTGGCATCTTGAGGAGCGAGCCCCACCACCATGGGGCCATCCTGAAGCAGAGGAAAAAGTAAGTCTTTGCCAGCTGTTACTGAACCTAGTGTTAATGAAGCCACATTAATCATGTGCTGTAATTCAAATAAATAGCTTGATGAGTAATCAGCACAATAATGTAGGTGGTTGAGAAGACTGAGCCTTTTAGTGTACAGTATGTACAGACGTGTGCAGTTGTATCTTGCATTGTTTGTCTCTTTTTTCTTTACCTTCTCATAATCCTGGTAAAAGTGTTGACAGTCTTCCAGGAAGGTCCCCACGTTGCTGACCAGTTCTCCTCTGAAGTTTGGCTGCAGGGCCACCAGCTCGTTCTGCACCTCTGTGCTCCGGGACAGCAGCTTTTCCCAAGTGTAACGTAGCGTATCCACCTTATCGGCCTCTTCTTTTGCCACTGACAGCTCATATTTATGTAGCATAGTATAAGACTCCTGTGCGGAAGAAAAAAGATGCTACATTTGCCTGAAAGAAAATCACACATACATTACATCCTAATTTTTATTAATCAAACCTATACATAAAACATGTAAGAGTTTCACTTTGAGCTTCTGTTTGAGGACAGAACACCTTCATAAATATTACTTAAAGGCTTTAAGTTCATACAAACTAAAGTAACCTTAATGTATACACTTTGCAATTGATAACCAGTCTTACTATACACACACAACTGACACACTTAGACACTGCTAAAATAGTGTCAAGTACAATACTGGAAACATTGATGCATTTCTCACTGTGTGCATTTGTGTGTGTATGGAAAGGGCATTAGGAATAATAAGGACATGATGCTGTGCTTTACCTCTATGGGTCCAACTTGAAAATCAATAGATATTTGCTGCTCTCTGATCTCCTTGAGTGCTGCCATAGCGATGCGAATATCATCAAGGTCTTTGATCTGTCGATTCAGTTTCTTTCCTGCTTCATCTACAAAAGCAAAGATCTGCTCCATCTCTGAGCGATATTTCCTGTTACAGTACAGTCCATAGTCCACCATCCAGTTCTTGGTTTCAGCTGTGAGGGACATCTTCAGGTCCGCTAGTACAAAGAAATAAATGCAGAGATCAATAATGGACAGGCTGGAAGTGTTGGGTGTCAAATTTTCTTTAGACTCCTTATCAATAATGATGAAATTGAAAGTGCTGTATTTTATAGCAGCAAGGTACTGATTATAGTTATCAAAGACAGCAAAAAAACTGTTCCAGCAAAGAACCTAATCTAACCTGTGAATAGAGCCAAAGCTCCTACTGTAATGAACTCTGGTTCTGAGTTTATCTCCAGCTCCAGATCTCGATAGAAAAGAATCTGGCTCTCAAACTCTGAAAGCAAGGGACTGCCCTGGATGAATCTGTAAAAGATAAAAACAAACCAAAAAAGCATTGACATGATGGTTAGTACTGTTTTAATGGCAGTAACTTGATGCAGAGAAACAAAATTCTCAGTGGTAGATATGATTATCAGTTATTAATTTTATTGTACTTCTGCATGGTGTCTTCACGGTCCTTTCTCCAGATGTGATGGTAACGGCTAAAGCGGTCTAGAGCAGTCATCACTTCCTGCACATTAACATAAACAGGAGTTATGTGGGAAATGGGGAAACATTACCTATGTAAATACAATTGTTGGCTTTGTCCATTTACAGTGGGCATGTGTTTTTGTTGGAGCAGACAGAATATAATAAATACATAATAGATAGATCTGTACTGGTTTATCCAATTCAAATCTTGTTAAAATAAACGTGTACTTTTTTGGTGGAGCTGATGGAGGTACTGAGGACAGACACCAGTTTGACTATCTCCTTGTTCTCAGACACACTCTTGTAGTAGTTTCTGGCTTGGAATGGGATGGCCTGAATCACATATGCTGAAATGTCTGAGGTGCTGCCATCTGGAAAGAGTTTGGAGGACAAAATATATGTTTTGATAGAATGTACAGACAGTGGGTGCAAAGGATGCATCTACACAACAGATTTTTCATTATTACATAGATAAATTATTACACATCAGTTAAAGCTTGTCCAGAGAGAGTTGGACTCTTATAACAAAGTTTGAGTGCTGCAGCTACAGGTGTGGACACTTGGAAATGATTCTTCAAATATATAAATCACTTGATTTTTTGTAACCCTGTATATCTTTCTCAAATCAGTGGATACCTGGTCATATATTTAACTAAAATCACTATGACTAACTTTGATTCCAATGTATACCTACAGAACATGTTCATATCCAACTTTTACACTCAAAGTTTGTGTTCCTCTGAGCAAATCAATCACCCTGCAACTTTGTCATCCATTACCATGCAGCGTTTCACTACATTAGCTCAGTGTTAGCTATTGCGGTATGTGACTGAAAGGGCTGCTCTGAGTGACAAAAGGTCTTTTGTTTAAATGTTTCCTTCTAAAGCCACTGACATATTCATGTCATTTCCATCAGCAAGATTCTGTCTGCTCCCAGTCAGATGTGGCTTTGCTCTGCTGAGCTGTGAAATAAGGAAATCTGATTATCAAGTGAGTGTGGTGCAGTAGATAATGAACAGTGTTCTGGTCTGCATGTTGGAAACAATATGGATAAATAACTCTGAAGTCAAAATAGACAGAAAAAGTGATGAGTTGGTGAACTGCTGAGGTTATGTGAGGTAAGGTCTCATGTGCTCTCATACCAGCCAGGCTCCTGTATGTTGTTGCTCCATCCTCTGATTCACTCTCAGAACTGTCTTGTTTCAGAGCTGTCATCCGTCTTTCATTCATTTTTCTCTGCAAAATGAAAAACAGATGTAAGGGAACATCTCAGGGTTTGTTTAGCACACTACAGTAATTATCATTAGTTAGTTACAGTTATGAGAATAAATCAATAACATGTTACAAATTACTGCCTCCTCCATTAAATCAAACCCACCTTGGAGATCCTTTCTTTGCTCCACTGGCCGACTCCTTTGCTGACACTGACCACACACTCTACAGCCCGGTTTAAAGCCTGCTGAACCTCTTCCAGCGCTGGAACCATGGCAATGTTAGGGATAGAGAGGGTCACACTGACTCTGAAGATTGCCTGCTGACCGCTGCTTTTGCCATGACTGGTTGACTCACTCTCGGCTACAGGGGAAGAAGAGTAGCTCTGAACATATGGTACGTCACACAAATGATATATGATGAGAGTTTGTGGTCAAATATCCCTGTTGGGATAAAATAGTGACTAAGAGCTATCTTTAGAGTTGAAAAATGCTCTGCTGACAATGTGGTATTGGCACAGAGAGGAGGCTGCTGGCCACCAGTCATGATGGGAAAGGCAATTTAGTTACAATAGGAACAAAATATACAGTTTGATTCAATTAAAACAAAAATCAAGCTTTTATATGAAACATTTTTATATATTTTATATTAAGATAGGGAAAAGTAATGAGAGCAGCAAAATGGTTACAAGAGACCCACCCAAGAAATGCATGAGCGAGGAGGAGTGGATGCGCTTGCGAAGCATCTCAAGTGTGTTACGTGTCAATCTAAGCAAGGCATCCACGTTGCGGTGGTTGAAGTAGGAGAGCAGCTCCTGGGCTTCTTCCTCCATCACTTCCATCAGATCCCTCTTCTTCTTTCTTCTCATCAAGGGTGAGGAGGGGCCAACACTGGCAGGAGGCAGCAAAGTGTTTCTAGAGAAGAGACGGCCCTCCGAGCGGCCCTCATCTTCACCTGAGATGAAGGAGGTGACACATTGACAGTGAACATGAATGTATTTGACTACAGTTCTCTTTGACTCATGAGGAATTTCAAATGTGAAGTAACACCAAGCTCTAACATTGTAAATACAAATAAGTTATGCCTTTTCTATTCATTAAGCATTCATGTAGTTATGTGCTATTTGATATTAACCGTCTCTCTTCTAGCATGTTTCATTGCACCTTATATTCAATTCTACTTGACCTTAAAAGCAAAATGTTAGTATACCTTCACTGTCCATGTGGTCCATGGTCTTGCTCTCAGTGCAACTTTCTTCCTCAACCCTCTCCACCTCCTCTCTCTGACTGTGGTCAAACTCAAGCAGCATGTTGATCAGTTCGTTAGCAGCCTCTTCCACTAATGAGCTCTTAGTGTGGAGATTCTGGGCTTGTCTTATGCACAGGTCCTGCACACATATGTATATACAGTATGACATATACACTAAATAAGCCATACAAAGACTAGTGACTGCAGCATAGCATTAGCTAAAGGGTTTCCCAGGGTCACCTCAATGACAATAAAACTTCTTGTTTAGAATTCCCAGCATAAAAACATGAAAATTACATGAACACTTGTCACTTCTTTTCAGTTCATTTTAATTCAACTCTCCATACAGAACTGTAATGAAGATATCTGGATATTCAATTATGTCGGCTTCAATTAGTGTCAGTGATTTCTACACAGTATTGGACATCCAAAGGTATGGAAGGGGATTCCCATGAGTCCATATGTCATTCACATCTTAGTAATATACAGTATACTGCCTCTTGTGTAGTCAGGCTATTGTTCAAATAACTTTGTTGTGATTACTTAGCAGCTATTCCATCACATTAATAAATCATGATTGATGACCTGCAGCCTCGACTGCTGAGCCACTTTGTGCTCATCCACAACCAGTGTCACAAGACTGACATAAGCAATAGCCTTAACAGAGAGCATATTAATCTATCCTGTATATGTTGCACATGATTCACCATTAAATTAATGCCTTAGGAGAATGAAGTGAAGAAATGATTTTAAAATACTTGAGAAGCATTGGAAAGTATATTAAAGCCCCTGTGCATATAATCTTTATGCAACATCTTTCAAATTATATCATGAGGAGTGGGGGTGGGTGTGTTAAATAACTACAACTACAAACTAATACTGTTATTTTATTTGAAACAGAATATGTATTTACCCTAGTGGTCTGAACAAACGTCTCACAGGTGACTGTTTCATCCTCTGGCAGGACACACAGTGTAGAGCCACTCATCTCCTGCAGCACTGCATCTATCCTAAACTCCACCAAGTCGTTCACCCTGTCCATTAACAGTTCCAGGTCAACTGGAGACACAGGACAACAAAAGTGAGACATAGTCCGACAAAAGTGGAAGCAAAGAAGATGGCAAGCACTGGAGGAGAAGGTGACAGTTGGAAGTGGGAGCAAATTTACAAAGTGATCAATAAAGGAAGAAAGTCCGTACAAAAAAGGTGTGACAGAGCATGTATGTGTGAGAGCCACACACACACATGTTTGGTGAGTATGCAATGAATGCATCAATGTTTTATCAGATAGTGCCAGTGCTGAGTTGCAGGATGTCTTATGCATCAGCATGTGGAACATTGATCTCAATGGATTTTTGCTTACCCAAAGTCTTGTCAATTTGGCTGAGGTACTTTTCTATGTTCAGAGATGTCCAGTTCAGGGAGGTCAGACCTGGGTGTATAGCCTCATCCACCTGTAAAGTAAGGGATCTATGGTGATGCACTTTTTACAATTAGTCCTATTTTGTCATAAATCTGCATGCCACATAATAATGTAAGGATAAATAAAAAAGGATATTTCTGATGAATGATGAAACCAAGCAACAGTTGTATATTTAGTCTTAAGTTACCACATACATACCTATCTAATACATAAACTGTAGGTTGTAACACTGGATTTATTTAATTCATAAATAACTTTAAAACTATAAAAATTAGCAAAGATGTTAACATTTGTCTCAACAGTCCTAAAAAGTCTGACAAAACACATAGAACCACGCTTTTCCTTGACCAGTGATTCTCAAACTTTTTGGCTTGTGACCTAAAATGAAGCAAAAATTACCAGTCTCCCATTCCCAAAAATGAAAAACTTCCAGAATTTCTTCCATTATTATTCTACAACCTAACCTGGCACACTGCTGAATCAGAAACCAGTAAAAACCACCAGCGATGCTAGGGGCTAACCTCATTATTCTGAATGGTATTTTACCCCAGTGAAAAATTACACCTGGGGTTTTATCAGCAGGAATCTACAATTACCAGCCTATGATAGCCTACACATGAGTAGTTTAGTTAATAATATGTGAAAGTAGCTTATAGCCTGGATATAAAGTTCACCTGTACCTACATTAAAACAGTTTGCTTAGCCGGCAAGGTCTGGTTCTCCATTGGTCTAAATGAGTTCCTATCCATATTTGCTAAAACCTGACCATTTTCCCACAGAAAGTGTGGAAAAACTGATTAAATTCAGTGACAGCAATGACTAAATACTCGAGGTCCACCTTAGAATACAAGGTGACTGTTCAGAAGGGCCAATAATTATCTTTAGATTAACCTGACAGGAACTGGGGGCCGAAATCTAATTAAATTAAACTAATGAAACACACCTGTGCTCCAGAAACAGAATTAAAATGATTGGAAAGCCCATGTTATACTGTTGCTGTAGGGAATGAAATCTCTGTATCCCTATAAATCATGTCATACTGTAACTGTTAATATATGGAACAGTAAAATGCTCCATATTCAATAAATTCATAGATTAAATAAATAGTAAATAATAATAATAATAATAATAATAATAATAATAATAATAATAATAATAATAACAACAAAATGAACCAATAAATGAAAAGAATTACAAAATTAATATTTTGTCATTTATTACTATTGAAATGTTAATTTAATTTGGAAAGTTACATAATCATACATTTAATGACATGACTTTCCAAAAAAAACAATAACATGAAGGATTTGAGTTTAAATTAAAAACAAGCACAAATTATATCACAAGCACACCTTACCTTAGCTACATGTGGCATGGCCAGCTGTTCAAAGGCACTCTGAATCTTAGCCCGCACTCTGGTGTTCTCAGTCAACATTAACTGCAAAGGAAAGATATTGATAGAGTTTGTTTTTATACTACAAATAGTGTTGAAATTACTTACTAAGTGGAGAATTCTGTACGTACAACTGAAACTACCTTCTAAGCAGGACGGTACTTTTTTACAGTGTTTTTAATGTCCCTTTGTACAACTCTCTGCATTGTTTCTCAATCTCAGCTACACTTTTCATATACATTTATGTGTGGATTTCAAACACAAATAGGACAAAGGATGTTGCAACTCAACTTGAGGCCTCTCATATTGCTTCTTTACATTGTGTGTATGAGATGTAATAACTACCTGTAACTTGTTGTAGTTTTTTTTTAGGGTGTCCTGTTTCTGCTGAAGCAGAGCAGCAAAGGGCGGGATCTCCAAATTCATCCTTGTCATGCAGTTCGTCTCTCTGATCTGGGTCAGAATCTCGGGGTCAAAGTTGACAAACAGCTCCCCTGTCTCCTGGGACCTGACCAACAGAGAGGCCTGCAGGCCCACACGGGCATGTTCCATCTGGGCAGGAGTTATCAAAAGGTGTTTGGGTAGTTTAGAGAAGGTTATGACAAATAATTGGAAGGAGAGGTGAGAGGAAGAGGTACAATAAAGTACAGAAAAAGCAAGAGACCAAGCACAGTGGTTGTGAATAAGATGGGAGAAAACACATTCATGTTGTACAACATAAGTGCATGTTGTACACAATCAGACCATCTTAAATGCATGCTCATGTGCCAAAATGTTATTTTACATTACATATTATACCTTATAATTTTAATATAAACTTTCATCTTATGTTTTTTTTTTTGCCCAGTCCACATCATGTGTTCTCACCCCCTTCACCTTTTTCATCCAGTTATGATGGTAAAGAATCTCAAACTCCAACAGGACCCTTGCTAGCCTGTTAAAGTTCTTGATAATCCTCTTGGCCTCTGGTGTGGAAAGAACTCCAGGATGCTACACAGAAATATAATGGTAGTGTAGAACTTAGAAGGAAAAATGCACTAACAATAATACTGTAAATCAACAAAAACAAGACCTAGGCCAAGCAGAGTTTTCTTGTAGAGAGTCACAAATTTATTATCACCTGTTGAAAGAGGTCCATGGGACCCTGGATCCTGCTGTACAGCTGCCTAGCCCACATGATCCGGCCTGCCACTGGGGGCAAGTCCCGGTCAATGGGGGGGTCCAGTTTCTGCTTCATGTAGATACGGGAGACCATTTCAATGTCCCGTCCATAGTTCTGCAGAATGCGCTGATACTTCTCATCAATGCCAAGGTCTGGGATGCCCAGTCTGTTTGAAAATACAAGTGGTTGCATTTCATCAGTATTCAAAAAAGAGGTACAATAAAGTACAGAAAAAAACAAGACAGTGCAAGGGCTTTTTAAAGGAACAGAACTGATTACTATAGAGAACAGGTGGGGAAACAGACACAGGTGGGACACATCAGGGATGATTAACCAAAGGAAGCAAAACTAGAACTCGGACACTGGGGCGACATGACTATGAAAATAAAACAGGAAGTGCATGGGGAAACAGAGCACAAGACAGGGAAGACAAAACTAGACACTAGAAACACTCAACCCAGAACAGAAACCCAAAACACAGCAAACCAAAAACCAAGAAAGTCCAAAAAACAAAACCCTGGAGCCTCCAGGCTAAGACAATGACATTATGCACAAAAAAAGGACCATGGAACTGGCAAACCTGTTGGAATTCAGCATTGGTATTACTTATACTCGCATTTACTGAGTCAGTGCGAAAGGTCTATTCAGAGTTCTGCTGGTTTGCTATGTCTGTCATTTGATTAAAGACTGCTTTTAACCTGAGATGCCAAATGAACACAGTTAACTGTTACTAATTAGCACCTAGCAATACCTGTTTAGGGGAATCTGCATGGGATAAAAAATTGTGCAAAAGATTGGGTTACCTTTCAAATTTCTTCAGGACACTTAGAGCTCTTTCTGTATTTTGAATCTTTTCAAAGGTGTTATCCATAAAACTCTTCAGCTGATTCTGGAAGCACAAAGACAAAAAACAACATTTACAAAACAGCAGACTAACGAGGTCAGGCACAGGTGTTTTCATTTACCTGATTAGACAATATCTCAGCACACTGAGTAGGTGTTTACACACTGAGCTTGATTAACCTCTCCTGTTAATTTAGTTGTACTTGTTAGAGCAAGGCAATTTGCACCTTTATGGCTCCAACTAGCATATGAACCTCGGTGGTCCTATGTTACAGAGTAAGTGTCTAATCAGCCATGATAACGGAAAACATGTGTGGTGTGAAGGCCCATTAGTTTTACAGTACAATATAGATGAGACAAACTCATTCGTTTTATCTGTAATATTTTACTTACATGGAGCTCAGAGGTGCTTTTGCAGAATTCCTCATAGTCAACATCAAAGTCAGTTCTTCTCTGGTCTAGGAAACTGTAATGTTTTTTCTTCATGTTCAGCACAATAGCCTATGACACACACAAAACACAAGCATACAAATGAGTGAACATCCATGCCACACACAAGTTTTATTGTTAAACTTTCATCGGTTTTAAATCAAAAGTTTTAAAGCCTCCCAAAAATCATCCTCACTACCACTATTCAATCTTCAATCCCGTTTCTTTGACCAACTGTGTGTCAGGATGTTAGGATAACATCACACTGATGTTGGCAACACATCATCTGAGAGTTAATCAAGGTTTTATAATAACAAAGAATAAGAGAAGAAAAGAGTACATAATAATAGTGGAAATGTAATGTAAGAACACTTAAACCTTACCATAAATGATGCATATAATTCAGAACTGTCAAGTTGTACAAAAGGAGAGGGATGCAATCTATTTTGATGCAGCTCTGTTTGTTTACTTGGATTGCAGGTTTACAGGACTGATGGAATTACAGTAGCTGAATTTGGCAGCATGAAAATCATTTACTTGGAAATGTTTGTTTGGGAAAATAACTGAACAACACAAAACAATGGAGCAACTAATACAAATTTTGAGGTTTCTCCTCTGTTCATGCTCCATGCAGTTAGTATTGTCATGTTGTTATTAAGTGATATATGGTGATATGTGGTAAAATGTAATGTCTGTGAGTTTCACCACTACATACAGTCAACTATGAAAATAGGCCATGCATTACTAAAGGTAAGACTGCGGAGAGACATTACCTCCCATTTTCCTTGCATTTCTGCAGTCTGCACATCCAAAGAAGGTGAAACAAACAGATAGGTCACATCAATATACTCCCAAGGGAAAACATCTGAACACCAATTAGACAAGGTGATTCAAGATCTGGACCGTTATTTTCTCTGACCCAAGGCAGTACAATCTCATTTTGTAAACATAAATAATTTCTTCCCACATAGACTGTACTCCTCTGAGCTGCACTTCCATTTTTGCTATTAATGTGTCATAAATCTCAACATATACAAATGCTTCTTTAACATATTTATTTTTACTCATCTATAGCTGTCCTTCATTATTCACACGTATTTACAAAATTCAATAAATGTAATTAATTAATGAAATAATAAATAACAAAGTCATTCGCAGTGAAACTTTACAGTATATTAACATTTTGCACATTCCATGTATTTAATAGTTTTCATTGCTGTAGATTTCTGCTATTGAAGCCTTACATTTTCTATCCATGGATATATTCCAACATCAATGACTTGCAGAAGAAAAACAGAGGCTCAGCTGGCTAGCACTGGCATTTCATCAGTTAATGGAATGGCTCTCTGTGTTGTTGATGTCTTGACAACAATCTGATCTACCCAAAATATACCCACTTGAAACCTGGTGGCCATGGTCTCCAGTCCCTCTATCTTGGAGTCCTGCAGGGCAGAGTAAGTCGAAAATGTGTCCAACATTTCCAGGATCTTGTTGAGTCGTCGCTGGAATGTGTCGAACTTCCCAAAAATGTACATCTCACTGAAGTCAAACTGTCTCTCTGAGGGCGTCTGTTCCAGCTTCTGCTTGGTTTTATGGAAACACCGCTGGTACTCCTGGAAGTTGCAGTTTGAGATGTAACAAAACTGGTCACTTTCATTTTCAGCCATCCATCAAATCAAAGTCGCAGGAGTTGTTGGTTGAAAAGTAACTTTGCTTCCCTTTTTAACATTTCTTATATCTTGGGAATGAAATTGTCTCCACCTGATACTGTATTCTTGTGCCCTTTTTGGGACAACTTACACGTGTTTAACTTTCAGCAAAACATCTAATGCTCACTCATTGTGACACGTGTCTTGTGTGGAAGACAAACATTGTTACAAACACACATAAAAATTAATACACACAATGCAGCAAAGAAACCACATTTGATGAGAACATAAACAAAGAATAACTATAAGATAAATTATTTACATTATAAATGATGTATCATACCAATAAGTAAAATCCAGTACCTGGTTTAGGTGGATGGCAGCTTTAATTTTGTCAGCAACAACTTGCTGAGGCTGGTCCCATAATGAATTAGAGCCATTATTAGTGATGTAGGCCTTGCAGGCTGTGATCATCTGGTTTGTTACCTGGAGATAGTGATGGTTATGGAGAAATTAAGATATGTATTTAAAATCTTTGTGGACCCAGACAACTTGAGACTATACGTGAAGCAAGATTAGCTAAATATTAGTGCACATATTATCATGAGCAGGGATGTCAAAAGGTCAAAGGGGAAATTTGTTTGAGTGCTGTGATACGGTCAGTATTTATATTCTGTTCACCTATTGTTGGTTATAATATAATCCTCTTTATCAACGTTGTATTGTTTGGAATAGCAACCGCTCCTACCTTAACAAAAAGTGATGTAATCTTTTCCGATGTGTTGTAGTAGCGAGAAATACTGTGAATCATCCTGATGGCATTGATTAAACCTGGGATTGCATCCACCATCGACACCTGGAGTGAAACAGGAATTATAGCTTACTTATGTAATAACATGCACAGTATGTGTGTAACATGCTGGACAGTTCAACATGGAGACAGTGTATTTGGTTTGCTTTTAATGCAGCAGACCACTTGAAGCGATTGAAGTATTTCTTCTTACAGGGTCACTGTTGTAAAGAGGGTCACAAAACTTCTCCAGGCTATAGAGGTACTTGACATTGTCTTTGGCTTCGTTGGCTGCATCAGTGATCCTGATGTCCAGCTCCCGCCACGACTAGACAGAATAAACAAGAATTAAAAGAAAAAAAATGGATAGAGTGCATTTTAGGAGAACCAAATGTCCTGTGAAGCAGCAACGAAGGAAGAAAGGAATTTGTGAAAAATATAGTCACTAAAACCTAAGTGAGTGACATTCATATCTGACCTTTATAAGTTTAGATTTGGCCATCAGGAGCACACCCAGTACAGCTTTGACATCAGGGCTCTTAAGCTGGTCCAGGAGGTAGTTGAAGCGGGACATTCGTCTCTTCCAGTGATCCAGCTCAGCCCGAGGGCCAAGGTCATCAGCTTCCTTTCTCAGCTGGTCACTCTCAGCCAAAACCTGAGGAACAGATACTTCATCAGTACCCTCTGCTTAAACCATCATTTCTGCAGTTTATCTTTTACTTTCCCCCGAATTTCACATATTCAGTTTGTTTTTTTCATTGTGGTAATTTTGCATCTTTCCCCAACAGATCTTGAATTATTTTGGATCATTAAGTGTTTAAGTTGTTAAAAATAACTACAAAAACATGAAATACGTCAAAGTTTATGTAAGAAAAGATCCCACCGCTTTGCATCTGCAACCATTTGTTGCTCCAACTTCATTAAATATTTAGGACATATTCAGTCAAATATTTATCACTTAAGAACTTACACTTAACCTGTTCAAGTTTGAAGATAAATGGTCATTGTGATAAGCTTGAGGATAACGTCTTACCTGTTAACTAACATGTCTCACCTGTTCTATCTGTTTGATCCAGACTTTCATGCAGGCCTCTATCTTGTCTGTGGTCTCTGTGCTGCTGGCTGCTGCCATGTAATCTGATGGGCCTTTCAGCACCCTCAGGTCAAATGTGTCACACCCTTTCAAGGTAACCTGGAGGCAAGATATGACATGGTTTACTTTTTTACAGCGGTGTTTTTAATTTATTTTGTTTGTGGATGTGTTTATGTATGCTCACAAAAATATATTTAAAAGAGGCTGTAGATGTTCAAACGCCCTTCATTTCTCTATATTAATCAAAATAATTATTATAAAACTTGTGTTTTCTCTAAGCAACAAACATATACTAGCAGAGGTTGTGATATCTGGTTAGTGCACAAATATTTAAATGACCTTTGGTTAAGTTCTTTCATTGGGTATTTTATAGCTGTTAAATTAAGAATCAAACTTATTCTTGAACAGTGTCTGCTCCCTGCCTTTTCTTGCAGACTCTCCTGTGCTCCAGCCAAAACGGACACAAAGCTTTCCAATGATGATATGAATTCCTGTTTGACAGCCTGGGCCTGGGGACTGGCCAGCTCCCCCCAGCCATGGTTCATCTTCGTCAGTGTGGGGATGAAGATGTCCGAGAGCAACTGCTCCACACTTTTTAACAGACCCCCTTCTGTTGTGTCCAGCATATTGAAATTTACATCCTAGGAAGAGAAAAGTGTACACACATAAAAAAACAAAACAAACATCAATGTTTATTTCACTGAATCTATCAACTTCCAATATTTAGAGGTTCACTTAAGAGCTAAATTGTAAGTGAACTTCATGACGTTTGGCACTAGATATCTGATATCAAAATCTAACAGTTAGATCTTGACAGAATGGTTTATACATTACTCTACATATCAGCACAGCAGTAGATACCTTCCTAGGTTACAATAAGGGTAAAAAAATCACTGTGTTTCAAGGAAAGAGAAAATTACATTGAGCAATGAAAGCAGGTGGAGAAGAAGCTAACTCAGAAGTGAACAATTGTGGCTAAACAACTAATGGATGAATTAAACTGCCTAATAAATTCACGGCAGACACAGAAAAACTAGAACATCCTACTGTAGTTGTTGTTCACTGAGGAACCCATTGTAACACATTCCCATTTAAGCTAGCCAGTAGTAACCCTCTGGAAATGTTCTGATGTTGTAACACATCTCATTTTAAGACCAACACGTCCATGGCTGCTCAGATGAGTGCAAGTGTATCTTTTATTTATACAACGTGGGCGCTGGATGGGAAAATGACAACTGCATTGGTTTGAAACTAGCAGAGACATTTGTGTTGTGTAAGTGTAAGATAGGGCTCTATGTCTTGATTTTGACATTTTGTTGTAATTAACACCCCATCTTTGATGCCTAGCCTAGATTAGGCTTATTAATGTTCACTATGGCAGCAGACAAACAATGCATGCATTTCAGCATTTTCGGGGAGTGTGAAGCACTTATACCAAATTCACCACCAGGCAGAGAAATACCTGACATACATACAGTACAACTATTGAATCCCTGAATTAACTGAAAATACAGATGTACTTTTAAGTATCAAGTTCTTACAAGTGCTCTCTCTATTTTTTCCCTCTAACACATTTGACGCACGCACGCACACACACACACACACACACACACAAACACACCAAAATTGTCTTCCTTCCCCCTCTTGCTGTGAGTGTCTAGTAGCAAACATGCCCTGTTATCAGTAGCGATGATTAGCTTTACTGCTGACAGCAGGTGATCAGCAACAATCAATAAGCAGAGCTGCCTGTGGTATCACAGTGCTATGAACCCCCTATAGTCTCACTAGCTCTGGATGAAAAGAACCTGTTTTAGTCCCGGACATCATTTATCACACGAATGGGCTCAAAGAGAAATCGCTGTCAAAGGAGAACCAATCAAATGTTCTTTGATGTCTAGAAACACAGTATTTGTCTTTCAAAACTTACACTGAGAGAATTTGTCTGTTTGCCTAACATTTAATGTTACTAAACGATGGAAATAATCTCATCTCATCGCTTCTTTTAACTTAAATTTTTTAAATGAGTATCGTTGATCTTATTCCCACATGTGGCAATTAGGCAAAGGGATTGGATAAAATCTGTCTGTAAAATGCCCATAACCGAATACAATGATGGTCAAATTAGTGTTTTGTCCATGAAATCATTGCACAATTTTGCTATATTTCAAATCCCGGATCAACCTTCACTTACCCTGAGAGAACATAAATTCATGCTTGTTTTTCTCAAAACTGTATAAAGTGACTCACTCTGTGTATGTTCTCAGAGGTGATTGCCTTAGAAGTGTTGGCTCTGGTGAAGAAAACACACACTCCAGTCAATGCCACATCCCTCCCGTCTGTCACAAACACTTTAAACTTCTTGCTGCAACCAGGCTGCCGGGTAACAAGCTGGGAGGGCGCAGAAGCTGCTGCTGCTGCTGCTAAAACAAAGAATTGAAGTCAAAAACAACACAAGCAGCTTTGATTTCTGACTTTCTCACATACTATGGAACATGCAGTGACAGAGATAATTGCATACAGGACAGATCCTCAACTTGATGTGTTGCAGTTTATCAGATACAATCTATCCATTTCATTCATTTTTGATATGAGTGTACATTTTCATGTTACCTGCTTCGATTGGCTCAGTGTCCTGATAGTAGAACATGAGGTGTGGAAGACCCTCAACCACAAAGAATTGCTCCATACGGTCAATCTGAGGAAGATGAAAAGAAAATGTCCAGTACAATCATACACAACAGTCTCCAAAACTGAGAGACATCACATAGTTGTCGTAGTGCTTATTAGTAGATATGCTCAGTGCAACCATGACCAAACTCTAAAATAAAATATTTACCCTTACCCCAAATAAATCACTCCTGTCCCATTCTTAACCCCACAAAACTGAAATAACTAAAAGAAAATAGATGTGGCAGTCATTTTGTATCAATAAAAATACAAAGTCATGTTTTACAGATGCTGCCACACCAGTATGGTTTAGATTTAAGGCTGCAGCAAAAATGTCTGTGTGAAAATTGGAGTATAAAGTACCTGATTCCCTTCCAGTATGGCATCTTCCACATCAGCTTTCTCCAGTCCCAGGCATGAAGCAACAATACTGAGGATGTAGTCATGTCTTCCATCCAGCTGGGCCCGCTTGGCTTCACGCTCTTCTTTCAACTTTTGCTGAACAAAATGTGCAGACAGTTATAGATAATGAGTATTAGGATGGGTACATTTAAATAAAAATGTAACCATTTCCTCATGATGGAGTGTGGAAATAGATGCTTTTTATAGAATTATAATATTCTGAACAACTCAGGGTGTCCAATGCTAAAAATAAAAAAATAAAAAATAAAAACCATATACAGTGCAGTGATGTAATTTTTGCCGTAAGAAGCTCATTACAGGTTAAACCATATTTCACATACATGGTCTGTAGTGATGAGGCTGCTGATGATGACAGATGACTGAAGGTCTTCTGTGGTTCTACACTTTGGTTCAGACATCATTTAAATAACAGTCCCTTCGAAGAACCACAGTTATGTACAGTTCATGTACACGATCAAGCAACAGAATATGCCAAAAAAATCTTCATCAGCATCCTCCTTTACTTTGTATATAAATCCATACAAGAATAAGAGAAAATGTCCAACCCACATATCAATATTCCTTCAAGACTTTCAAATGTACATCTTCAGTTTCATCCTTCTACTGCTGAGAAGTGCCTCCATGTCTCTCCTTCAACTCTCATAGCACCCGTCCAAATACTACAAAATTCAGGTGTCTTAGAATGGATTAACCAGCACTGCAGTCAGTTTACCATAGGCCACAGTTTGCATTTAGGGTGGTAGGACAGTAAAAACAACCACAATGGGTTGCCAGGTTCTGCTGATTAGTGACACAGGAACAAGGTCAGCCAATAAATTACATGAAACCTGGCATTAGCATGGTGTGCCAGCTGCATGGTGCATTCAAATTCTCTCATTTACCCTTCCTTTTTGTCTGTCTGGAATTTAAACAGGGGATGACAGGAATAGTTCTTTCTGGCTTAAAATACTTTGTGCATTGACGTCACCATGGTCTGACCGTCTTTTAAAAAGGCTTTCTTCTACAACAAAGCAGGAAACATCCTCCTGTGACTGGCCATCCAAAAATAGAACACTTGAGAGCTGGCTCTTTTTTATACTAGTCTGTTTAGACAATTGTTAACAACTGAATTAAACTTTAATATTGAAAATGACAAATTAAGTGATCAGGTTTCTAACCATGTTCTCCCTTTCTCTCCCCTCTCTTCTGTGTCCTTGTAACTACATATCCATGTGGCTGTGCTTCATAGATAAGGGATTTTGCTGTTAAATAGCCTTATCCTTGAATGTCTGTTTTTGTTTTCTTGCCGGCTGCAATTAACTGCTAAACTTTATAGTATGCACTGGATCACAGGGCATACAGTACATGCAAGCACACTGGGTGACTCTCAAAGGATTGTCCAGAGATTGGAGTGAAGAGATATGACAGGTTTTGGGGGATAGATCAGATGGAACCCTGAATAAAGTGCTAAAAGGGACATAAAGAGGAAAAAAAGATGCCAAGTCCATCAGATGGAAAGGAAGATCAGACAGACATGACACAATGGAGGAAGAAAGGACTGAATGCATGGGCAAAGACAGTTACATGTGGAAATGATTAAGAAAAAGATGGCAAGAGGAGTCGGATAATGGAAAGAGGTGAAAAATGAAAGGAAGAAGAAATATAGGGAGGTAGAGAAATAGGAGGGCAAGAGGAGGGAGACATGGACTTGGACAAAGAAGAAGACACCATTCTATATTTATACTCCGAGTCAGGGTGGTTAAGAGTCGAGGTATTGATTCTTGTTAGTTAGAGCCTGGGGGGATGGTCATGTGAAGCCAGAGTGAGGTGGAGCATAACAATAGCCTCACAATCTGTGTGTGTCAGCAATGTTAGTAAGAGCAGCAACACATTAGCCTGTCAGCAGGCTTATGTGTTAAAGATCAGTCAGTAACCACATTGGCATGCAAGTTTGTTTGGTGAAACGAAAGCCCAATGGTGTCCAATCTGCAGAATTATTAACTTTTTCGAAAAACATGGTAATATTTGCCAAGCACCAACAAACCACTCTCAGGAACAGTGACCGCAAGTCACAGGTCAACAGATAGCAGTTTGGTTGCTAAGTGCAACACAATTAAAGGTTCAGTCACACATTTCGGTCACTTCACACATGAACATTCTTTCCTTGTACTTTGAATGTGCTCTTTTATATTTCACTGATTTAAAGCATCCAAAGCAAGCCACACAAGAGAACAGAGATAATCTGTAACCACCTATGTGCATGATGCAAACAGATAGTTCAAATAAGTTTAAATAAACCACTTCAGAACCCTAGCAATGAATCACACCAACCTTGCTCAAGTCTCTGGAGATACGCGCACACATTATACAGACACAAACGCCCACATCACAGGTCGACCATAAAAAAGCATGCCAAGTCAACAGTTGCTGGGCGACCAGCCATTTCACACCTTCTCTGTCTTTATTCCAAACTGCATGAACAGCCAACTCAGTCTTCAAGCCCAGAGACATACCATACAGACAATGCACTGTGGTGCACAATATACAAACAGATTAAGTCAACACTGAATGCAACACATAAACACACAAAATGCACTAGCCAACAATAACAAGCTCCAACAATGACAGAAAGACATATCCATATTTAGTTATTCTCACAACACAGACACAGAAGCCAGCACTGACAGACACATGTAATAACAGCTACAACATTAATAGCTTTCAAAAGCAAACAGAGCCCCATCCTGAGATAAGCTATGTCGAGACTGACAATCCCTATAATAAACAAACTGTGGCTTTTGGAATTAAAAAGAAAACAGCTGTGACAAAAATTGTGCAGCAGGACAGTTTGGCTGGAATATAGTACAGATTATTTATCTAATATTTTTTTAAAAAGCAAAGCAAAATGTTTTCAGTGCCCTGCCAAACCTCAGACAAACACAGATAATGATTTAGTCAATTTTAATCCACATCTTCTGGCGAACAGATATAACATGCACTGTCAAAGTCAGAACAGTAGGTGTGGATAAAGTTTTGCAGACAATGGTTCATTTAATTTAAATTCACACAATGGTAAACGACAGATTCTATCTGTACTTGTTATCATACATGAGAATTATGTGGGTGGATAAACTAAAATGGGACATAAACCTCACATGGCACCACAACAACAACAGTGCTGCATGATTTCTCTTACCTGAATGACCTTGGACACTGTTTGTTTCCAGAGCTGCTTTCTAAACACCCGCGCCATGACAGTTCCTCAGCTCTCCTCAGACTCAGACTCTTCTATATCTTCTCTGTAACCTGCTATCACTCTCTCATCTACATGTACAGACTGAAGCCGTATACTTTTGCCCTTAAAGAGATTAGCCCTATCAAGTTGTCAGCGGTGACCACCCAGCCAGCTGAATCTGAAGCTATGCCTGCTTTAAGTTTAATGGCCTTCCCTATCAACAGTGTATAAGTTTTCACAGCCCGCTGTGGTCAACACAGACTGAAAAACACAGGCAGTTTGTGAGCTGCACACACAAGTGCATCATGTGCTTTCTTGTGAATTCACAGTCTAATATGTGCAGGTAAAAACATAAAGTAACAGATGAAGAAAGGAACAGACAGCTCTATATGTAAAAACTGTACACTGACAAACTAACATGCAGGAATGCAATTCAATGGGAACACAGCTCAGGTATCACTGCTCTAACAGAATGGGGTAGCAAGTCAGAACATAGCTGGGAATCTTCACTTTAATGTAACTGCAAGTGACAAACAAGTGCAAGTTAGTGCTTAAAGGCGGATTTTGTGTTGAGGTCATGGACACCCACTATGCAAATACTGTAGTTATATGTGGGAGTATTTCAGGGTTTTTTACATGTACCTTATCTACAAAACCAAGTAACAGATAAATTGTCAAACCTTAGGGCCAAAACAACCATGCCACAGGCCAGTATTAGTGTGCTCAATTATATTGAACTGCAAATGACCAGTTTTGGTATTGGATGTGGATTAGCAGCAGTCGTACAGTATAGCTCGTGTGTTTGTCTCTTCTGTATTTTCTGACATTTAATGATACAGTATGAAAATAACCGAGCCACAAATTTCTTTATAAAAAAAAAGAAAAAAAAAAAAAACAGCAGGAAAAATGATTTAACCTCACCACTTCATCCTATTTAGTGCACTAATTTTGTGGTCTCTCACTTTTTTGTGTAAAAATGGATGGTAACACGTATGTGTACCATGTTACAAAGGGTAAGTCCTCACACAGGTTCAATTCGGGCCTGGGCCTTTTGCCACATGTCAACCTCTTTCTATATCCCCTGACTTTCCTGTCTCGCTCTACTATCGCTATAAAATAAATCAGAAATGCAAAAAATAATCTTTTAAAAAAATAAATACAAATTTAGCAACAACATGACGTACATTTCAATTAAGCTAAATGTTTTGTCAATTTTATCTATTCGTGGACAGGTTTTTTCAGAGCTGCAGGAACTCCAGAATACGGAAAACAACTCTACAGCTATTTCTATAAACTTGCACTTTAATGATCTACTGTATATAAACATAAACAAGGATTTCAAATAAGTTCTCTCAGGTAGTCTGCTACATGAAATATATTTAGTGAAAAGATGAACTCCGTCATTATTGCTCCCTGTGACAAGTCTACATGACTTGCAGTGTAGTAAAACATTTTCAGATAGACTTTCACACATAAATAAAGGCTTTCCCTCGTTTTTGCCTTCTTGTGCTTTTGTATCAAGCATTTTGATACAAACACATTAGCTGTATACTGAATCCTTACACATTAATGATGAATTACATTTGGCCAATGCAGTTAGTCAAGAAGCCAAGCTGCCTGTAACTTCAGAACTCTTGGGTCACCTTACCTTGTTTTGATAGTCTGGTTTAAAATGCAGCATCGTCGGCGACGGCCTTTCACACTGACACTTCTTTTCAAGTCATTTCAGCTTCTTAATTGGCTTTGCATTTCATGACCTCAGAGAATTACAGCGTCCAACAAAGGAGACAAGACAGAGAACAAGTGGCTTTGCTACAGTATGTGAGCAATCAGCCCTCTTATTTGCCATGTGAGAAAGGTTACTGCCCTGAAATTATGAGAGTGTTGCTCCTAAAAGGGAACTGCTAACTAGATAATGCGGTGTTGGATGACTACCTGTCAGCAAGGTAATTGTCAAGGCCCAGCTCTCACCTTACAAGTCTATTACAACAAAGGGATTGAGAGACAGGGATGAGGGTGAGTGTGGGGGTGGAAAGGTTGTTAATATACTTGAGTACAGAATCAGTGGGTAACATTTTCAGACATAACTTGCACATAACTTATATATGCAAACACAAACACATAAAATATGCTGTGTATTGGTGTAGTAATAACTATAAAATAACCCCTTAACAAGCATTTGTCACCTTCTAAAAGAACTTAATGGTTTCTCGTAGTAAACACCTCTTTGATCATAGTATGCATTGCCACTATATGCTAACTGACTGAAACTACACATGTAATGACTGTAGCAACAGCTTCAAAAGACAGCTATAGAGTCAGAATATAATGGTGACATTTGACCTGTTTTTATTATAACATGGGCTAAGTATTATGTAACATTTCATAACTGCCCTGCTGAATTATTTGGATTTTTCATTTTCACCTTTTGCTTATGAATTATAAAATCAATTTGACAAAAAATGCAACAGTTGTGCATATGTAACACTAACAACACATATACAGTACATATGCACAGATATAAAGAATTTAACTCGATGACGCGCATTGTGGGAAGTCAGCAACTATTTTGACGATCATTAAGAGATCTTTATCAAGCAAATATGCAAAAACATTTGCTTGATGTAGCTTCACAGATCTGAGAATTTGCTGCTTTTCTATTTATATTTGGTTTTGTACAAAACAAGCAATTTAGAAATGCTACCTTAGGTCCTCTTTATTGACATTTTATAGATCAAATGAATTATCAGAGGAAAATAATTTATAGATTAGACTTGAACGAAAATAATTATTAGACGCAGCTCGCAGTGGGGAGACCCAAATCATTCATACATACAGATACCACACACACACACACACACACACACACACACACACACAAACATAGACCTCCCACCAATTAATATCAAATTCCATTAGCTTTTATTGTGGCATCCAGCAGATAAGAAGCACAGCTCTCTCCACATGCATCTGACTGATGGTTTGATATTGAAGAAATGATTGCAAAGCTTTGCATTTAAAAGCAGTTGGGTCATCAATTTTTCACTACGCCATGACTGATTTTCTATGTTCGACTGTCTGCTTGTGAGCTGTCATGAAACAGGAGAGTGACTGTAAATTATAAATGAGGGGGTGGTGAGAGCTAAAAGAGACAGTAACAGACAGTGGAAGGTCCACATTTCTCCCAGAGGATGCTCACACTGACACGGACATGGAGAGCTTAAACACATCTGTTTTAAAACTAGACCGGGTTGTAGCACAATATGTCTAGAAAACCAAGACAGCTCTGAGGACTCTGTATTTTGACTGGCACCGTTTCTCTACTTATTGACTTTGTTGTCCGTTTGGTTTTAAACACTCCTGGGTGCAATTGCAAAATGAAATCCATTAGAACGTATAATTAATTTGTATTTCAATTGCTGTGTGAGGTAATTTTATTTATCTCATTCTGTTACCAGAGTAAAACTAAATGGTCATAAGGAAGACATACAGATACAGTAGAAGTTCTCTAATGGTCTATTGATCCATACAGGTAGTTCACACCAAGACTTAACTTAACAAAAGCAGGACCTGTACATACTGTATTCAACAGAGAAAATGACACAAATCTGCAGCTAAATGGTGACACCAGTTAATGTAAAACACTGAACCAAGCATGAGTTTCCTGGTTTTGACCAGGGGTGTTTTAAGACATTGACCTTTCCTAACAGACAGCTGATTATTCATTCACTAAAGTCAGGTGTGCAAAGGCTTTATGTAAAAGAATATCAGTGATTATTCGTCCAGATCTACATGTGATAGATCAAGGTTATTTAATTATTAATTTATCCATTTATTATTTAGTCAGTTTACATTCTCCCTTTGGAAGGAATATTTCTTTCATAACCAGTGAAAGGTTAAACTTTGAGTAAATGCAAAAATGTAATGAGCTGAAAATATATGTCTATTTACATCTACAAAATGAAAATAAAAATAGAAAGATTACATGTTAATTTCTTCTATTAGATCCTGACTTTTGTGATTGTGGAATGGGTGAATCTGAAGTGAGTTGGTGACGTAAACACCAAAACAAGATGGATTTCTTGGTTTTAAATCCACTAAATTAGCTTGCCATAGACAAAAAGAAAGTATTACTGATAATAATAACCATTTTCATAATGATGTATTTCCACAGGAGCACTAGATGTAAAACAAAGTTAATTTAAAGTTGACTGCTCCACATCTCTGTGAAGCATCAGTTCATCTAACATCACAGCAACTATACAATGAACACACTACCATCTAGTGGACTGAAGCTCATAATACAACCAACACATATTCCAAAAGGTTGTGCTACAGCTATTTTTGACTACTGTTAAGAGGCCAGTGAGTCTTATAGTGCAGTGGTTCTCAGAGCAATTATCAAATAGGCTCAGAGGGTTCCTGAGTTGAAAATGAAGTGTAGATTAATTCCTTCCTCTGTTTTCATATAAGAGAGAAGGGAATTCTGATGTAAGGTTTCACTCTCACTCTAGCAACATCAGTCGGTGCTAAATAACCACCTATGGTAAAGTATCTTAGGTCAGTGCTCAATGAATTAATTCATTATTTTTAAAAATATAAAAGAAAGAGTTGCAAGAGTTTAATTAATAATAATTCAGATGAAAACTCACCTTGTCTTCAACTATCTCATGTCTACAAATTGTTATTTCTAGCATTCCCAGTTTTGTATTTTGTGCAGTGGTTTGTTTGGAAGATTAACATTTAAAAATATGATTTGTGAGAGACATTGCCTATACACTCAGTTGCCAGTTTATTAGGTACAGGTAGTTAAAACTAATACAGATTATACAACAGTCCTGCAACAAATGTTTCCATCACGAATGCTATTTTTTTTATTCAAACTGTTTCAGAGATGTGTTGCTTCAATTGTATGGATATTTTGAGGTTGTAGGTTTGTGGTTGTGTTGAACTGTATTATGTTATGGTGACAGGTGTTTAACTATCATTTTGTCCAGCCTATTTATATCAATGAGGGCAGGCTAAATAGCAGAACAATCCCTCTGTATAATGCATAGACGTAGATTTTTAGATGATCATATCCAAGTGATAAAGTTTTATCTCTCCTCGTCAGAAGGAAGAAAGGAAGATCTTCTCTAATAGGTCTAATGACCGCCAAACTCCCAAAACTGAATAAATGTAAAAATGTTTAACTTGTGCTTGACAACTGTGGACACAACAAAACAAAGCAGACCAATAGACTTCTTTAAAAACAGACATAATACCCATATGACAATGTGAGGATCCTTGACACAGTTCTAGTGAGAAACAAAAAATCATATTAAAAGATAATGGATTATTGGTGCAGGCTACTATAACTAGCGAGGTTTTCCCTAGGCCACATGGACAGGAGTAGTCTGTTATAATGAATATTAGGCCTGAAGTTTGGGGTCTACAATCCCCCTGGATGGAGCACACAGAGAAGATTTTCCTAACATTTAAAAAAAAATGTCACATTTTCATGATTATCATTCATCTAATGTAAGTATTTGTGGTCAAACCTGCATCTCCTTGAGTGTCTCCACTTGGACAGAGGGCTGGGTGGGTCTGTTCCTGTAGCTGACTTTGGCGAGCCGAGAGCTGAAGGACATGGCTCAAACATTCCTTTACTGAAAAGCCTCCTCGATAACCAAATCGTAAATTTCCAGCTTCCCCTGCGTCAAGTAATTTCTCCGCTGTTTACTAAAGGTACATCTCTCCGAGATTTGTTTTGTTTTCGTGGTTGGTTGGAGGTTGGTCTTCCTCGAGACACGTTTTAGCAGCGGTGGCCGAGTCTGTTGTTAGTGGTTTCCGAGGTAACGAGGCATTTGTAAAAGGGGCAAGGGGCAGTGGGAGGGTAAGGAAAGAAATGTAGGCAATTTATTGATTGGCTGTTTTGTCACATAGATTTGAACATGCGACACCATAGTGTAATTGCAACAACAATAAAAAAAGTACGGATAGAAAGTCAGATAGCGGATCCAGTAGGAGGTGTGTTGTACCAAAAAGTGATCCCTCGCCAAGAACTGATGAACTGTAAGGCAGCTGCTTTTTTCTCAAACGTTTTCAGACCAAGGACCACTTTAACTACTAAAATGTAAAAGGGGAGGTGGGGGGTGTAGACTCCTGCCTCCACCCAGAGAACTTGCGCTTGCGAGTTTTGCGCCCTAACCACTTGGCTATCGGGCCGCCTCAACCTGTGACAGCGTTTTAATTATGCGTAAGCTCTTCGCTTCAGACACTGCACAAGTGGTGCTATTTATGTAGCATCAAAATAATCACACACATATGAGCACTGGCCGGATGTGATCATTACTAGTTAAACTTGACACTTGCCTGTTGTGTCCGTTATGTTGGAGGTCGCATTTGATTTGCTGAGTCCATGATTTTGAGCAGTGCGCGCCACCAGCTGTTGAGAGCAACTCATGTACCTGGCATTCTGAACTATGGGGCGGACTGCAACCCACAGAATGCAGACTGGAGATTTCATCCCTAGGTGGTGAAACAGATTTAGCTTCAGCTCGGTCATGCATCGGTTATGCGTCGGTAGGGAATGCTCAGTGCCCCCTGCTTTTCTCGCTGCTTAATCTTCTTTATGCTTTTCCCCCAGTAGCTCTCATTCCTTCAACTCTGGCCAGATTTAGGGAAGGAGGCCTGACTATGATCCTAGTAGCCCTGTGTTGGCCAGGGAGATACTGGCTGGCAGAGACTTTTCAACTTCTGTCCGGCCTGCTGTGGCCATTACCACTACGCAGGGACCTGCTGTCTCAGGCACGGGGGGAAATATTCCACCACGCAGAGAGCCAGCCTCTCTGGGTGGTGTATCATTAACACTATTCAGGGTGCCAGAGCCTCATCAACAGGGACGTTGTATGGGCATAAGTGGCAAGTGTTTGAGAGCTGGTGCTCAGAGTCACAAGTTATTCCATTTCAGTGTTCCTAAAAATGGGCTGAGGAGGGACGTTGATTACTTGGTTCAACTTTGTTGAAAGGATACAGCAACTGGGAAGAGGGATACATTATTGCTATGGAAGGAAAGTGAACGATTTTCCCAGCGGTAAACTATTGGTACATTGCACAAAATGCTTGTTAAGAATATTATTATATGTTCTGTATTTTGTCAAGGTTAACAATTTTGAGTCAGAAAAATGCAGGATTCTACATTGTCATTGCATTGAGGTGTGTCATTGTCACTTAATGGTAAATATGACAAAGATTATCTCATTTGTAACTCACCGCTTGCCACTGCTACACAGACACCAGGACTGGGGAAGGAGCCCAGGCTCCAAATGGACTGTTGCTAATGAAATGTCTGCTGCTGCTGCATTCTACGCTTTGGCTGATAAAACAGAGTGGAAACAGAAGAAGGAGTAGAGATCTGAAACAAGGAAAGTGCAAACAGGAGAAGAGATGAGAAACGCAGGTAGGGGACCAAATGAAATAGCCAAGCAACTCTGATTTTCTTTACTCTCCTGCTTTGTCTTTCATTTTACTCTTCTCTGAATTCTTCTTGTACTGTTGTAGTAAACTCAGTCTTCATGCTTTCTTTGTTTCCCTTTATCTTTCCTTGTCACATTTTCTCTGCTTTATATTGTCAAACTGCAGAATTGTGTGTCCTGTCATAGAAAGAGGAAATGAATAAGTTACTTTATTCTTTGTTCTCATCTCACTTATTCTCTCTACTTCTTACACATTAGTGTGCTCTGTGTACATCCAATTTGTTTGCCAACTTAAATCCTCTTTCTCTATTTACCTCTTCCCCCACACATTTCCTGTCATCCCAATTTGTACAGATGGGCATAAAAATAATTATAACATAAAAGTGTAAACTCAGGAGGAAAATTAAATAAGACTAATGGCCTTATTAAGGAGTGAGCTCACAGCAAATTAGCCTGGACGAAGTTTATGCAGCAGCTGGGAGCTGAGAGCTAAATTCATGGAGAGTAAAAGGGCAAAGTCTTAGTTGGCACAAGGTCCCAGTCAGCAGCAGAAGCAACCACTGCAGCAGACACCAAAGCAGAGGCAGTGCCAAGTTTGGAGAAGCTGCAATCAGTATAAAACACATGACACCTGCTCCAAATGCCACAAACCGGTAGGTGGAAAAGAGAAAACTTGCATTGACTGTTTAGTTTACATAGCCAAGCATGCTACGCTATAGCTTTAATTGGTTTATAAAATGAATAGGTTATTATATGATTATTTTATTTGTTGGTTCTGTAGCCAACTTCTGTAACTTAATTCAGAGCTGTTTTTAGTTTTAGATCAGCTTGTTTCCAGCTTTTTCGATAATTTTCTGTTATAAATGTTTAACGCAAATGTTTCATAATCAGATAAGATGCTTTTAATTATCATGTTCTTGTTCTGAGTTATGTTGAATGAATTTCTCCATCAATAATTCAAGCGTGAATGTGTATTAGAATTACCCTTTACTATATGGAATGATATGAATATTGACAAATGTATATTTAAACTTGTTTAAATGTACAATTTGTTGTTATTTGATTTGTTTTTGGGTCGATAGCTTATATACGCTGGAAATGTAACAATGAGGACATTTCCAGAAGAAAGAAAAATCAACAGAGCACTATGAGAACTGTCTCTGGTTTGTTTGTCTGCTTGTTTATTTGTTTTGAGAAAATTTGATAAGCCACTAAAGTGTTATCAGGTAAACTCTGTGACAACTAGTACAAACAATGTTGTAAAGAAAAGAATTTTCACCATTTTTAAGAAAATTTTATTTATTCCTCAGACAATCCCAAAGATTTTAGTGTTGGCAAATGTGAATGTTTTTACCAGGGGGCGTTTTTTTTTTGTTTTTTTTTTTCAAAATGTATCTTTATTGGGTTGTCCATACATAACATACATTCAAGATAGGACTTTTCACCCAGTTTTACATTGTTATAAACACACAAAAATACAGTATACAAGCCAACCCTCCCACTTCCCCAACACGAGAGCCGTGCTCACATATACCAAACAAAACAACAGACAAACAAACCAAACAGCATAAATATGGGAGGAACTCAAAAGAGGTTCTGGAAATTTCAGAGTGTGTTGTACCTGGTGTTGCATGACCAGTTGCATACCTTGTTCTATGAAAATACTTTCAATTGCTCTGTTAAATGATTTCGTAGGTTGTGTTAATCTTCCAAAGACGGCATAGAATTAACATAAGAGAGAATAGGATCCCAAGTTTTGTTAATATTTTCAGAGCAACCCCCTAATACTGTACTTAATTTTCTCTAAATATAGAAAGGACATTAGGTCTTTCAGCCAAGAATTAGGAGACGGAGGCTTTTGATCCTTCCAATGAAATAAAATACGGCTGCGGGCTACGAAAAAGAAAAAGCAATAATACTAACAAATAACAAACTGTTCTTTGTTTTTGTTTTTTTAATTTACCTTTAAATGCACATATTTGTGTCCTGTGGGAGAAACCGGAGCACCCGGAGAAAACCCATGCAGACGGAGACTGCAAACTGTCAGTCGACCTCTGGCATTGTCAGAGGGTTTGACTGCGTAGAGTGCAACCATGACACCTCCGTGCTGCCCTTAGGTGTTGTAACGCTGTTCCTGTTGTCTGACCAGTATTTACTTCAACAGATCAGGGGTGCTTCACGAGAGAGGCAAGTGTGAATTCCTTTACCTCTATGAAAAGTGCACTTATATAATCACCTAGCTCATTTTCATAAAGATTAGATTCAAGTATCCCAACGATTCATGACAGTGTGACAGTGAGCTTTCATGAACAACAAAAGTAGCCTGAAATAGCAGGTATCATTAATTCTGTTGTTTGTTTGTTCATTTTTTTACACACTTCTGCTTTTCTCTTTTGTGTCATGTCAAAATAACTTCCATAAGAAAGACTTATCCACATTAAAAGTTACATCCTTCATGAATGATACAGCATGTAATGTTTTGTTCCAGCTCATCTATTTGTTCTCTATAGCTGAATTTCAGAAAGGAATTTACAGCACTATGAAAGTCAGAACGTGATCTTCTCGCCATCTTATGCAGTTCTACTTGTGTAAAGCAACCAGGGACATTTAGGTCTGTTCTCATCTTTCACACATCCTTGATGGGACATATCCCAGATTTTATACATCTGACAAACATTTCTGATGACCCTTTCAGCACGGTTCTCATTTGTTTATCATCACTGTCTAAAGCAATAAAAGGAAGCAAACTCAAACAAAATGCTCTGAGTTGACCACAAAATCCAAAAACAGGGACTTACAGCTTAACAGCACACTGGGCAAGCAGATGCTTCTATGCTCTCGCTAAACTGCCCCAAAATTTACATGAAAACTTAAAATTTTATCAGTCAAACAAGAGAGAAAACAATAAAAAGAAAATTTGGAATACTGAATGGACCACCTCAAAGTACTAATTGGAATCCGAAAGTAATTCCCAAGTGGAAAGACTGAAGCTAGGCAAGGTGTAGCCTGAAGCTGAGCAAACATGAGACATCACAACTCCTCACAGATGGACATTGCAATCAACAGTGTGAAAAGAAAAACAACTGAAGTGCCAAATGCAATTGTTATTGAAGCTATAGCAAAGCTAAGCCCAAAAATGGACAACAATATCACCAGACTAGTAGCAATGAATGCAACTGAGATTTAAGACTTAAAAGTCCAGATATAAGCAGTGGAAAAAGAAATGCTCTGTTTCATCAAGGAATGAGGAGCTGAAAGAATAAGTCATGGAGTTGGAACGGTACAAGAGATGCTGGAACTTTGATATACATGGTCTGAAAGGAAAGGACGACAAACAAATCTGAAACATTTTCATGGATACTCTGTTCAAAATAGCACTGAAGTGGGCTACACCATTGGAAAAAGCGGTTGACAGATCCCTGCCTCAGTGGGAGAGAGGATGGACATGTTGTTAGGCCATAATGCAGTTCAATATGAGATGCCTTTAGGATGCCTTCAGGACGTTGTCCAAAAATTCCAAAATCTACAAAGACTTTTGGGGGATTCAATTCAAGCAAGACCTCTGCAAAGCTGTGTAGCAGGATGGATGAAGGTGGAGTAAGCCAGAATGGCAGGAAAGTATGTACTACAGAGGACATATGGGATACATCAATGGTAACAGGCTTGGTTCTGATGAGATAGGCTATAGGTAACAGTGTGTCATTTATTTCAGGCTCACCTAGTAGGACGCATACCATGAAGGTTCAGTCCTACCTGTTGTGGCTAGGGATTGATAAATCAGCGTTATAGCGTTGCTATACTTATAATCAGTTTACCTGTGAAAATTTTACAGTATTTATCATATCCGGAGAGTTAAATAATATTGTATATCAGATTATTCTTAGGTCGGTGCGCATTTGCTAGAGCAATTTGTGAAGGCAACCTCTAGATGGCAGCAGTGCACTATCAAAAGTTAAAAGCACTGAGCTGTGTCTATCAGGGAGAAGTGGGTTAGATTTGTGGGGCAAATGACCTCATAGTGTAGCATCATCTTCTTCATGAGGAGATGAAGACAGAATTAAACAGTCCCTTTCCTTCAGTGTATTTTGCCCTGTAGTCCGCTAAAACCCACCTTTAGTATTTGGTGGGAAAAGATATTGACTCCCCTTAGGAACAACTTGCAATCATACAGTAAGTCTCTAACTGTTAGGAAAGTAAATACTGCAATATCAGAACTTAGTGATCCCATGGGAATAAAAAAAAAACCTCACGTTTGGAAGGACTCAGCTTTAAGGGCCTTTCTGATAACGTTAAATGTGAGAGGAACTCTGGGCTACACTGCTGCTATTAGAGGTTTGAGAAAAGGATATCCATGCTGTTTGTTGCTCTGTTATCTCCCATAACATCTGGCCTTGAGCTATTAAGGCATACAATCCTGAAGAATGACTCCCACGCCGCCCCGCATCAGCACCGCAGTGAGTGACGCTGGGGCTGCTGATGTGCTGTGGCGCACACTAAAATTGGGTGGCGCACATTGCACCAAAACCCCCCGAAACGGAATCCCAGGATATCCCACCCCCACCCACCACTCGAAACGGAATAGACCGCCTCCCATAGCCCTCCTCCCCTCCTCTTTTACCTCCGCCTTCTCTCACTATCGACCCCCTTCCTCCTCCTCCCTCGCCCCCCCCTCCTCCTCTCCCTCACGTCCCAGCTCGGGAGCGCCGCCGATCGGTCGCCAGGATTTTCCCTTCTCGGCCAAAATGGAGGAGGAGGTCTCTCGCTTAATGAAGGGAGCACAGATTGTATGACCGGATCTGCTTCAATGAAAGGCGTCAGGATCCGCTTTTGCTGATAAATAATTACTGCAACAAAAGAAGCCACTGAGGATTTATATCGCCATTTCCGGACAAGCGACCACAGCCATGAGCGCAGGAGAGGGACTAGATGAGGCTGCGAAGGACGCGGCAGACATAGCGGCGTTTTTCAAATCCGGTAAGTCGGGAAGGGGCGAGTCTGGCTCTGGGAGAACAGGAGTAGAGCTGTCGCTGTGATCACTGGTGGTCTGCCACATTGTTGACAAAAATGACAAAAAAAAACACTGATGGGTTTCATGTGCGAGATGTGCAGGCTACTGCGCGTCGGACCAGCTGGAGATATGCGCACACCTTGTAGTTATTTACCACATTTCAGTCCACTGACTTGACATTCCGCAGCCTTTGATGACAACAGCTTGAGTAACACCTCCTGAAATATGTGCTTTTGATTATTAGGCAGTGACCCCATTTTGGGTTGGACCAAGTAGGCTACAAGGTGTGGATGGTTTCAGCTCGACCATAGTCTCTTTGGGTAGTACGGGTATTTCGACGTTACAAGCTGTGTTCATCACGAACCCCTTGGATGTGGGTCGAGCATTTTTTATTAAATTTCTCTCTGCAGACGCGTGTAGATTGAACAATCTTGTGAACGAACGTGCGATCATGCATCACTCTTAACACAGGTCTCCCATATCTCATGCACGGATAGAGGCAAGGCCATGGACGCACATATGGGCAATAGGTTGCACTCCACGCACTGGGCCTGTCTAATATGATGGCATCATCATAACAAATAAGGATAGGCCAGATCTGCATCCAAAACATAAACACCTTTCATAGGTCCCCGGGGCTGCACTGGTGCCTTATGTCAGGCAAATAATAATAACAAAGGAGGACTTTTGTCATGCACTTTGTTGTTATAGAGCTCGTTAGAAGCATTATTATCTGACAGACCCACTGCAGAGTTGTAGATGTAAGATGTAATTTTAGAGCACTTGAGCTAATGATTCTTTACCAGATGTAGTCACTATACACACATTAATATTGTTGATATATTGATAGTATCCCATTCCTATAAGAAGATATGTTTTGTTTGGATATATCGTTCTGAGGTATATCAATAGAGGTTTCCAGATGTAGTCAATCTTCTTCAAACCTGTGTAACAGGCATTTCTCACAGTGTAGAAACATTATATGGCAAGTTTTAGAGCTGGGACTTTTTTGTCATTATATGTAGAGATTAGATGTTGTTTTCTTTTTCCACCTAACACCATCAAGCCTCCATTTGTTTTAACTTTGTAAAATACATCTTTAACCCGGTCTGACAGAGGCATTAGGTGAGCAGGGAGTGCTGTTACACTTTTTTGGAAGGTACATGTTAAAGCAGACGTCCAGTGTTGGGAAAGATGTCGCCACCATTAGAGCAGGACCACCTCTGATACGCACCAGAAGAAGCAGCTGTCTCTCTCTCTCTCTCTCTCAGCTGTTTCTTCCTGTGACACCTGGTGCCTCAGGGTCTGCTGGTCACCATCTCCACAGATTACAGACATGCAGGAACACACACATGCACACAGCATGCGCACCAATCGAGTTATTGCATGATGATCAATAAATGCGGCAGACATGTGCTTGCATGCACACACACACACACACACACACACATACACACACCTACCTCATACTTTTTTAAACAATCTATAAACCACATACTTTCTTCTAGAAATTGCCTCTAC
>NW_019524889.1:816342-839824 GCF_002814215.2 Seriola lalandi dorsalis | reverse complement strand
GAGACAGTAACTCGCTGACCAGCTGCATAACCACATGTGAGTTTGAAGCTACAAACGTGGCTGACTCTGTGATTACGCTGAGATTTCCATCAAAGCACCTAAGTCCTAGTTTTTGAATCTGTACTAGTTTTGGATTTCTTCACCTGAATGTATAATATTATCATCAGCCCTTGAAAATACTTGATGTTCCTCTTGGCTTGATTATTTTCAGTGAGCAGATGGAGCTCTCCGAGTCCCACACTGTTGCTGTGGATCACAGCTTAGCCGCTGAGTCACTCTCCCAGGTTGCTCATGCCGTGATTTAAAATCCAATCTTGAAATTTTTGCAACTGGTCAAAGATGAGAAATACTCAACTGCAACATTTTAAAGACAACATTTTTTTTTCTCCACTGTTTCATGTTCAGCTATCCTGGCATGTATCACCCCAGTATTGCAAGTATTTGCAATACAAACCTTTTAAAGCATGGGAATACAATAGCATTCTTCATAACTATATTTAGTTGTTTACTACCTTTATAAATAGCACAATCAGTTGACTATTGGACCAAAATATGTCTCCAGTTCTGTTTTGAATACAGTTGATGATAGTACCTCTTTGTTTCCTATTTAGATTGCAGATATTTGGAGTATAATCAGGCATTCTTCAAAGTGAGGCACCACAGCCCAATAACATACTGCTGATTGCCGAGAGCCCACGCAAAGCTTAGCAGCATGTCCCCTGTGAACTTGAAATATTGAGTAATTTGTAATCAAAGGAAGTCACTCATAACTAGAGGTTTGCCTCATTGTGGAACAGTCAGGAAATGCAGTAGGATGAGTCTGGAAGTTGTGGTGTATTGTTTTCAAATATCTTCCAGCTGCTGGTGCAGCACTTGTAGCGATCATAAACAGAGTAAATTCAAGTAGCCTACTTATCTGGAATATTTGCAGTGTTAAGTTATATTGAAAGGTTCGGGCACCCCTGGGCAAATGACATATTTTGATTTTTGAAGTGAACAGAAGATAATGCAACCCCTGGAAAAACATGACATTAAAAATGAGCCTTTTTATTTCATGAACCTAAAAAAAATGTATGAAATGTGGCATGTGCAAAGGTTTTGGCACCCTTATACTTGTAAAACATAGAATTTCATTAGGCCTGAATTTATCAGTTAAGACTTTTATGGCAGGTCAAGAATTGCCATTAGGAATTGTCAGCTGATAACATTTCCAGAGTTAAATTCGCTTGACTCTTCTGCTCCAAGCAAATGGAGGATCTGAAAATTTCCATATTAAGAATTCACAGTTAAGGGGAATCGTGGGAGTCAAAACAAGATCCTGAAGACCAAGAAAATTTACAGATAAAATTTGCTGGGCAGAAAGGCAAAGCAAAACCCCCATATGACTGCACAGGAGCTGGAGCAGACATGGAAGAGGCATCATTTTGTTCTTCTTTTCACTATAAAAGTCAAAAAAATATGTAATTTTCCCTCGGATGCTCAAACCTTTGAATACTACTTTGTGACTTGTTATTTGTTGTGTTCTAGATAGTGTATGTCCATAGTAGAAAAGTGTGAGACAAAAAAGTGAGTTTTATAGATTATTGTGTAATCTTTTACAACATATTTTCTGTGTTATCATACATGTGAGGTTAAATTATAATGCACAGCAAATACATTCAGTACTGGGGTGTACAATAACTTGGAACCATGACGTTATATTTTGTCTGGCTTGACATATACCAATTTTGCATGACAAAGAATTATTGTGGTATGCTGATCTTGGTCTGACATGCCACATCACTAGCGATGAGAATTACTCAATACATCAAATGGAGCAAAATCTGATTGCGGTATAAACCCTGATCAATTAGCAGGGCCACCGAAACCAGATCAAGGCATTCTTATTAATTAGCTGTCCTACAAATCTCCCAAAGCTTCCAGTGTATTATAATCACAGAAATGTTAGCAAGATGCTGGGATGCTGTACAGTGTTTTATGCTTCAGCATGTGCAGTGAAGTTTTGCTAAACAGAGCTACTGTCTCCGTCTTATCATATCTTCATGTTAGAGCCATTAGCTCCACATGAACTAAAATCATCTGATCACTGTTGACACTTAATTACGGCATTACATCTTCGGATTAACCACTGTCAAATACATTTGATTTGTAAGGAGAGAGCCATCTTGGTGAAACCAAAAATAACATGTGCATGGTAGTATATTATTACTTAAGGTATTAATTCATAAAAAGTCTCTTGAGTGACATGTAATGAAGTTACTGGGCCTGAACAATAAACTCAATTGACATAAAAGCATCCGAATGTACTGTGCTGGAATAAGATTAAACATCTGTCGAAACAACCTACGCAAGAGCCGCATCCCCAGTCATAACCACGTTGGTCATAAGACAGTGGTCATCAGTCATGACACCCATGGTGTATGAGGCTCAGGGCTGTTGCAAAGAACATCTCTTTACGGTGTGAAACTGGCTTCTATTTCTATTCATTACTAATGCAGACAGGCTTTCAACTATACATGTATGAGTGTCTTGGCAGTCTGCAGTGTTAAATAATAGATTTTTTTTTTATACCAGAAGAATAATTGATAGACAGGAGCATAAGTGATAACCTCTATTTTGTCTTTGTAGTTCTGTAGAGAATAATTATGAAAGGCTTCTATTTCATAGTCAGGTTGGAAAACCCCTATACTTTTTTTTTTTTTTCAAATTTGAAAAAAAAAACCAAAACTCTAACGACTAAACACTAGTAATGTTTGTTGCAAATCTTTATGCATGCTGTATTTAATAGCTTGTCGTTCAGCGCCTCTTGCATTGTGGGTAGAAACAAGACATCAGCATCACCAGTGGCAGTGGCAGTATTGACAATGCAGTGAGCTAATTCGCACTATGCCCAAAGTGAACCCAGTGACCTGTGCCAGTGCAGCCTGTAATGAGAGCCAAATCACTGAGCAGTGATTCTTCATTTTCTTCTAGCACAGTCCCAGTCGATGAAAGCATAATGACCTAATGTTATCTTGTGTCTTGCATACTCAAGCAGAAATCTTATGTAATCATGTAGATGAGGAAGAGGACTTCAACAGGCCATGCAGTATATATCTAGGAGCATGGAGCGTGCGGTAAGCAGTGCTGATGAAAAAAAAGAGGGAGTCAATGGAAAGGCAAAGACAAATATCTCCTTAGAGAGGAGACGAACAGAGTAAAGACACAGAGATGTAGGATCAGGAAATATAGGATAGAGGAAAGAGAGAGTGAGATCCAGAGAGAGGGAGAGAGGACATGACATACTTAGAGGGACAAACAAGCCTTCACTCATCAAATTATAGAGCTGAGGCTTGGGTGGAGCACACCCTGCAAAATGTAGGCTACTCTGCTCTCCATGAGGCTGAAACCTTATGGTTGCGTCCAGGGGCAGCCTAATTGGCAGTTGGTCAGAGTAAGAGACTTTAAGCTTAGATTGGCATTGCCTGCCCTCCTAAATCGCCTGGGCCCGGCTATCTCACTTATTCAGCTCAAAGAGGAAAAGAGGTCCATTTTGAAAGAGATAGAAATCTTAAGTATATAGTTATGTTATTATGTTATGTTCATGATAAGGCAGGTAGAGTACAAAATAAATTGCATAGCTGTTTCTGCATTAGCAATCAATCAAACTGATTTTTTTAATTGTATAGTCATTATTTTTATTCATAAATGTGTTTTACTATGAGCATGATGACAGTGCTTTTTCAATATTCCAATACATCAGTGTATTCCTATATGACTTAAAGTAACAAAACGACACAATGGCATTGTTTGTATGTGTGTTACTCTAAAACAAATTGTTCCAGAACTCCGCAAAACCAACAAAAGATACCTGGGCGTCACCACAAGACTCACTGGCCACTAGTGAGAGCCAGGGAGTGGTTTGCCTTCAAAATAAAAGGACATGTTTCAAAAAACAGGGACACGAAAATAAGCAAAAAGAGCTCTAACACACTGCAAATCTTTGTAGGTGTGGCCTAAGTCATCGTACCATGAAATATTTTCCTTTGATAAATAGTGGATACATTCATTTCCAATTTCATTTGTTGGTTCAACCGTATTTGCTGAACCAGTGATATTATTAATAAGTCTGTGATCGATAACAGAACTCAATCAGTGTAAGCAATAAGGTTCTGTGTCTAGATATAAAAAACAGTTAACTGTGCCAATAAACAGATCAGGGTGTTGATGAATATGTGATCAGTAAGTGCAAATAGACTCATGACAAATAAGCAACTCCAGACCAGTGTACTGTATGTGAGTGAGGCAGTTTTCCCCTCCCTCCCCTGAGTTTATATAAAAAGCCTACTGTATGCTCCCAATAAGGACCAGATGTTGGGATGCTTGTTATAGCTTGTTCCTCTCTTAGTGTTTATTGGAGAGTTTTATGGAGAAGACAATCAAGAAGGCAGCACAGCCAGACAATTACGTTTTTTACAGCCGGACCATGCTGATCGATCTCATCAGAGACTCTTGACCTTTTCGAGAGACTCGTAATACACTTTGCGGACATGTAACCCGCCTCCATCTCGCCAAATTATTGAATGTTGTAAAATGTCACATGCGTGTGTTCAAAGTGACCTCTGTCTAAACCAGAGGTCACTTTGAACACACGCAGACAAGGACCAGACCTGTCTTTAACACAGAGGAAAATGCTGGAACGAAGCTGGTCAAATATTTTTGCCATTAATTTTCTGGACAGTTTGAAGACATACAGTCCCTGGGCTTAACCTTGCATGATGCATTGGGGACCAGTCAGCAGCAAATGCTGTGAACCTCAGTGAAAAATATGTAGCACAATGATACTACCCTCTTAGATCTATGCTCCATTCCTCTTCATTGTGCATATGCGAGGAGAGATCCTTCTCATTCAATAATACAATGTGATAAACAAACAAAAAAATTATGCAGGGCTCTTGATTCTTAACTGAAAACTATATTGATTAATTTTAGGTTATATAGGGGGAACATTTTTTGTTCATTTTTTTCATGGTTGTCATCAGTTGAATATGCTTCCATTTATATGAAAGATATTGTTCGGTGGCCTTGTCGATAATCAGGAATTCTAATAAGTTGGTAATGTGTGTGTAGGATGCTAAGTGTAGCCTCTGGGACAGCTTCATTACCTCACACATGCACATATACACACGAGGCACACACATGCACAGAGGTATAAATCACTACTTCCCACCCACGTTGCCCCAGGCCATGGAAGCAAGGAAGAGGGGGATGGAGGGATGTGGGGTGAATGAGCAAGGGATGGAGGCAGAGGAGGATTGCGGGTCATAAAAATAGGCTGTGGGCTGGTCTGTGTGTCTCCTGCAAATCCCTCATCTGATAAGAGAGAAACCTCTATCAGTCAACTGCAGACTCCCACTCTTTCTATCCTTTCTCATTCCTTTCATCGCCTCCCCCACTCCTCTCCCACACGGCCCTCCATCATTACCTCATTCCTTGCCTCTGCTCAGGGTTGTCATATATTCAAATAATGATCTTGTTTTGTAATAAGTGTAATGTAGTGCTCTCCTGTTGTGGTGATTGCCACCACAATGCATGCTTCCCTTCTCTTGAATGTTTAGTAAATGATGCATCAGAACAAAGGTTTTAAATCTGGCCTACCAGACCAACCAAGAGATGTGCGTCACATACAAGGAAAAAAGAAACAATATAAAGTGTCTTACGAGTTTGGACACCACAAGCCACTACAACACTTTGGCACAGATTTTAAAAGGAGGATGCCAAGTTCACCGTTAACACAAACAGGCAAAGCATTTTCACAGTATTATGTCAGCTTTTGGAACCAAAATACATTATATTGTTCCAGTAAATAAGCAGGGAGCAGCAATGGCCAATGACCACACTTATCTTTTTCACTTTCAGAGTTTTTTTGAACACTGCTGGATACCATCACATAAACTTATATTAATTTGCCGGGATTCCTCCACATTCCTCGACCTGTCTCCTCTCTTTTTGCCCCCCAGCAGCAGATGCTTCAATCCCCCCTGTCTTTCAAAGTTCCTCTCCTATCACCTCTTATTCCCTAATGCTTAAACCAAGGAAGCATCTGGATCTGGGATTTGAAGTCGCATGCCTCCCACAATGCTTTGTGCCTCATTTTTTTTCAAGAGTAGCACTTTGAAAAAGCAGCCACCGACTCATGAGTACATGGTCCCCTTAAGTTCTGAGACGCACAATTTTTGAAGAACTTCCTCTTGAGAGAGCGGTGCAGTGTCAGTAAGTCAGGTGTCGGGATCTGTGTCAGTTTTTCATCCATAAAATCGGTTCGTGAGGGAATCAGTTCCTCTTCTCGTGTACAGTGCATTAAAAAGATCATCGAACTTCTTTCTCAGTGGTGCAGTAGTTTCCTAATTCTGAATTTTTTCTTTAGTTTTAGGGTCGTATGCAATTAAATGTTGTATAATGTTGAGGATAGTGTAGCAGCAACTTTCAATAATTCAAATTCTCTCCCACACAGTCACACACTCGCACATGTCCAACTGCATACTCGCAACTTCAGATAGTAGACCCGTGCGCTTCAGTGCACTTCCAGCACTAATGGCATCTTTTACTTTTTTTTAGCAGACAAGCCAAGGTCTTACTTCAGTCAGTATGAAAACAAAAAAAAAAAATCTGAATAAAAACAGAACATGAACTAGGCTTGGGTAAAATCAAAGCAAAGCACAGCCTGCAGTGTGCGTTTGCATACATGTGTGAGCTTGTGTTCTGCCTGAGAGTGCTTGTCTTCTGTCAACAGCTGCACGCGGTCTGTCCAACAGGAACTGTGTAGTCTCTCTTTCTCTCACAAACACACACACACACACACACACACACACACACACACACACACACACACACACACACACACACACTCTAACGTTCCCTCTTGCTTTGAAGACAGCAGCAGGCTCTGATCCCTGTCGCGTGAACACTGCCAGCCCAGTGCTCCTTTGGCTTAGGAGGGCTAAACTGCCGCTTGGCCTCTCTGGCTTCAGATAAACTAGGTTGAGGATCAAACATCCCATCCAACTGTATTGGCTTGCAGAAGTACCTACTGTTAAATTGGTACTGTTTTAGAAAGAAATGCGCCACATTTTGTTGTGCTTTGGTAGCTGGCTGTTGTTGATTTTGTTGGTAAAGCGTGGGTACATTGAGGTCAGGCTAAAGCTTATTGCCAAAAAAACTGAATGCTTGCACATCAAAGAAAATCGAATGAATTTGATATTTCACGCTTAACTACTATAAGTTGAAACTGTGAAACTGCCTTTCCTCATTTTTCTTCTTAACTTCCTTCTAAATCATCCTCCCTAAAGGTGCATTGTTGTGTTTTCCAAGCAGGATCATTAGATTCTTCATGTCAAGTCGACCATGTATTGAAGCTGCACGAACAATTGTCAGGTTTTTATCAAAGGTTTGAAAAAAATCTGAGAGAAATCTTAAGTCCTTTACCCTCTCAGAAGATCTCGCTCACAGCTACAAGTGAAAGCTCTTTCACTTGTCTTTGTCTTTCGCCCTATTTGTTAGAAGATTACCTCTGCCTTCTCTCCTTCACTGACTCCCTTCTGTCCATATGACCATGTTCGCTACCTAATCCCTGCCTGGCTGGCAGCATATGCTCACCATGATTTCCTCAAATAGTCTCTAGTCACTAGGCATTCCACCACACAGTGAAGCTGATTTAACGGCGAGGAAGATGTTCACAGCATCTGAACATTACTATAGTTAGATTTTTCACAGCTTTCACTCACTTCTCCTCAGATTCAAACACACTTTGAGAACAAGACATAGATGCCAAACACATGTAAGGCACATAGAGGATGAGCGCTCTTCACAGGACCAAACACTTTATACACATTACACTGTAGAAAATGAAAAGTACAGCATGCGAACAGGTGCTTACTGTAATCCTCGCAGGGCAGCAGCATATGCCAGGCTGTTCTTTTCAGAAAGGCAGCCGGGAGAAGTCAGAATGAAGAAGAGCTAAGCTGCCTCTGTCCCTCAATCCCTGCCTCTCCTCTCTGTTATCTTGTGCCACTATAGTGTCCTACTGATGAGTGACCCAGAAAGAAGGTTTGTCAGTCTTCAGTCAGATACAAAACACACGTTGGTCAAAATTAAGAATTAAATGTGTTTTTTGGACGCGGCATGGAACACTTCTCAATTTTGTTTTATTTTGAAAAAAAAGAGAAATTCAGTCATTTCCTTATTTATTTACTGTGAGTTTTTTTCTGAAAGTAAGATTTGAGTGGTGGATGTGTGGATTAGCAGAATGCCCATAATGAATCAGTCGTTATTAATTAATCAATCCTGGATCAATCGCGATGTAGAAACTGATGTCATTGAATCCTGAATCAATCGCGATGCAGAAACTGACGTCACTGAATCCAGCACTGCCGCTCAGCCAGGACCCAATGTTTTCTCCACTCTAATGTTACAAGCTTAGAATACCAATCAACAGACACACTGCTTTGCTTTTTCACACGTCTGGCTGAATATTCTTAACATTTCATCTCCCTGAAGATAATTCCCCAGGGATTAGAGATAAAGATATCTACTGTACTTGGTATCTTTAAATGATTCATTCGCTTTATCAGCTGGTGTGCTGAGAGTCATGCATGAGTGTGTGTGTGTGTTTGGGTGTGTGTCTTAGGGGGTGTGAGAGCATAGGGTAAAGAGGAGAGAGCACAGAAGAATCTATAGTCTCGATCTATACAGACATTTTGACTCAGAAGTGTAAAATATGTCTTCACCAGCTGTTCAGCTATATCATGTACTATATGTGCATTTACACATGCCATGTGCACATGCATAGTATGATGTTTGTGTGCACATGCATCTGTATGTAGCATGTCTAATGGCATTTAATCTCAGGGAGGGACCATCCAGAAACTCAAATCAAAGAGCTGCTCCACAATTGCTCAGTCACTCACTCTCTCATTTTTACTCTGTAATCACAAAGCTCTAACTTCTGACACTAAAACATGGTGAGGGTTGAGATACTGCTCTAGTGGTTCACAGGACAGGCCTCTCACTCTTTATTTCCTTTCTTATTAAACTTCCTTTCTCAAATTTTTTGTGTCTCTCTGTCTCTGTCTTTTAGATTGTTCTCTTCCGAAATGTGAATCCAAACTGGATGGCCCAGGTCAAACCTCAGGTAGGAGACATGATTTGTTTATCTGTCTTGCCAGTCAGGTCAGTCATTATGAAAAAAACATTGCATGTAATCTTAATTGTCCAGCATCAAACAGAATTCGACTTGAAAGTGGGAACCAAGGATTTTCATGTTCAGGGAGAGCCTCAGAGCTGCATGAGCTGTGTCTTTGTGTTTGGCAAGACGAGAAGCGCTGCAGCAGAACAGCAAGGCAGACGCACAAAAACACTCCCATGGATAAGATACTGTGTTTGTGTGTAACCAATCTACTGTATGTATTTGAGTGTGGATGTGTGTGTGTGAGGAGACAGAGCTGAAACATCAAGAACACCATGTACCATGTCCACTTTAAGTAAAATGTTATGTTCCACCAAAGCTCTACTGCGTTGAATCCCATTAGATTCAAGATCCTCTGTGGCATCAGCCAGCAACCATGACCTTGTGGGTTCGCATCCCTAATACCCCCAGGACATATAGTAACAGTACATACTAAAAATTCACCCAGCCACTCTCTCCACGGTGAGTTGTTTTTGGGTATAAACGGGGCAGTTAAGTGGCTCATATTAAGGTATGCACATAGATTATCCCAAATGAATGTGTGCCTGGTTCACTGGTCATAGATAATTCAGTTTAATCTCTCTTTGACTAAAATGCATTGTAAGTGTCTGGAGAACTGCCATAAAAGAAAACCTCTCATTTAAATTGAAATGCTTGGCATAATCTGTGCCAGATAAGCTGGCGTACAGTAGTGTACAGTGCATTTGAGTTGCTTATTCCAAGAGTGAACACGAATATAAAAAAAATAAACAAACATTCTTTAAGATTTCTTTATGCATGGCAAGTGAGGACAGCATCAGGGATGGATGAGACACGTGCAGCAATTTTTGTGACCTCTCTACAAACATCAGTAGGCTGTGTATTTGACACACTTTTGACCTGATGTTTTCCAATTGGGTCATACAGGGATGAACATTTTACAAGACTATTTCCAATTTACAGCCACGACTATAATATCCTCGTTGCCAGAATCTGAGTGGGTGTTAATGGGAAATGATTGGGACGTGCCAGCCAAATCCTGTGCACGGGCCTTTTGCCCAAAAACCTTTTGAACTACATCCCTGAGGCTGACTTACAAAAAAGTAGAAACCACAGCGGTGGTGGTGTCTCTCTATATTTTCGTGGGAATCTGGCAGACATTCAGAAGCTGCTCACGTTTAATCAGAGGAATCAGGTTGTACTGGCCATTTATGGCTGATTGTTCATTGTTCATTTTCAATTACTCTGAAGAAAATTAACTTGCTGTTGAATTAAGTGTCGATTTAGTAAATTGCCTGAAACGTTGTTCTGTAATATGAAATTGCAGGTGTGCAAAGTCCTCTTGAAAAATGAAGACTAATGCATGTTTCATTTACTTATTAGCTGATCTGGCACATTCTAAACATGGACTGTGGTGCTGGCCGCAACATTTATTATTTGTCCTCATTAATGTGTGAAGGACTTGTGCGGACATGTGTGGCTTTGTCTGAGTGTGTGTGTGTGTGTGTGTGTGTGTCTGCGTCGGTGCATGAGTGCACACCCTCAGCAAGGCTGACCGAACATTCAAATATACACACACACTTTCTGACTATTTTAATCCCTAAGTGGGAAGTATTTATTATTTTGTTTACCACCTCCCAACCTTCATGTCCTGTATGCCTTTGCAAGACATTTCTCTTTCCTTTTTCTGCAATAGCTACATGTGTTCATGCATATTGTCGTGAATTTTGATCTTGCCTCCTTGAGATGTGCTAGATTGAGATTCTTTGTCGCTTCCTGATTTCCTGTTTTTTAATCTAAGCTCGGCTTGTTTGGCCGACATGTTTTGAGAGAGTCTTTTCAGAGCCTTAGACTTGTTTTGCTCAGAACTCCCATGTGTTCCTGGGATCTCAGAGCTATATGTGCTGGATGTAGAAAGGCAGCCTTGTCTACGTGGGTCAATAACTTAGCAATAATGTATGACATGGTATCCTGATATAGAAATGGATGAAGCGAAGTGAAGAAGACCAGAGAGTAGGCATTCCCTAACCAAGTCGCCAGGTCTTATCAGTTAGTTTAACCATTAACTTAGCATAAAGCATCATTATTGTTTCTATGGTTACTTGCAGCCTAAAATAGGCCGAGCAGTGTTTTAGACTAGAATCCCATCAAATCTTTGGCAAAAAACAAAGCTGCAGTAGGCACACACTAGATAACTTACCCAGATTTAAGGCAACACATCAAGCAACAAGACTTAATGTCTAGCCTTTCCTATAGACCTTACTTCAGTGCTGAGTGAAGACTCTGCGTCCCAAGACTCATCCCGTGTCAACTTTAACCTTTCTACCATCATCAGCCCGTCTCCCTTCGTCTGATCTGTCAGCACTCGTCTGTTGTGCTCATGTCACATCGTGCCACACAGGGGCTTAGACAGGTCCTACATCATTTAATTTTTACACAGGAAGTTTACTTACTTTATTACTCCATCACTCAATCAGTTTGTTTGGTTTTAATTATCAAATGTATGTAGTAATACTTCTTGGGTTTTCAGACTGTGTCATTACTTCACAAAATGTATTAATTGTTATATAGATGCATTATTTCAGTTGCACTTGTTTACGTTATCATGTCTGAAACTGGATTTGCTGTGGACATGCAGTCAGACCAGCTCACACACATTTTACACAGTGCATGTGGCCTACAATCTGGACGTATTTTGTAGAAGACACTTAACCACCAAATCACAAGTGTCCCAAAACAGTGTTGGCCTACATATGGATTTACAGACCAAATGTACTTAGAGTAAATATTTGGACTCTTCCCCAGATATTCTCTGGCTTTCAGTCCAAGATAATCTGCGACAGTAGCCAACCGCCTGTTTAGTCAGGATGATTCTGATCTCTTGCTGCACTAACAACATTTAGCATGCATAGGATGGTGAATTAGATGAGAACGATTTGCAGTCCGTGTCTTGCTGGGTGAAAAAACACTTGAAGATTTTAAACATGGATAGAGAGAACAAGGACAGCAGGAGAGGAATAGGAAGTAAAAATAAGGCGCAGACAATTATGATATATTATTGACTCTTTCCTTTCCTTTCCTCCATATGTTTCTGTTCAGTTTAATTCAGCTCTGTCTCTCATCTCTGCCCATACTGAGCTCACTGTGTGGTTCCTATTGAATTGGTCTTTGAATGCTAACCATGTGCACTGTGGGTAGACGGGCAGGCAGGCATGCTCACTCAGTCATACACACACACACACACACACACACACACACACACACACACACACACACACACACACGCACACACACTTCTATGCAGCGGAGGAAGTGGTTTTCTCTGGAGTTCATTTGATTTTTTTTGATTTTTTATTTTTATTCTCCCCTGCAGAGGCCAGGGTGGGGAGGACTTAACTCTACGGTGTGTTTGTGGATGTGGTTGTTTGTGCGTTTGAGTGATTTTTGTTTACTCACTCTCTCTTTCCTTCTTTTTTCTCTTGTTACAGATCTGTTTTTCTCTTTCTCCGTTTCTTTCTCTCTGTCCTTGTCTGGTTATATCTCTCAAAAGACGTTAGGCAATCACAGCAGCTTTTTTTATTGCATCATTTGTGATTAACATCAGCCTTTATGTACAAAATAAGCCAAGAGGGTGCAACAAATGCTCATAACACCACAGGAAAACAGGCAGAGGATAGAGAAAAGCTGAAATGTGTGTGAGTTTCATGTCCTTACCTCTACAGCACATGAGGTGTGTTTAATATCACGGCTTATCTACGAGGTTGGCTGAACTTCATTTGAATGTGGCTTGCATGGAGGCATGCATTGTGTACAAGCACTGACCATCAACCTAGTTTCTGCTAAAGAGTCTTTGATCACAGCTTACAACTGGTAGCTCTCGGTGAAGCATGTGCTGTAGCACTGTGAGAAAAAGGAAAAGTGTGTGTATAATGGTCTGAGGTTGGCACCAGGTCTCGTAACAGGACAAATTAGTGCATGGTTGAGGTATCCCATGGCAGGTAAAACCTTCAGACTACCTAATGTATTTACTACAATGGACCAGAGACGTTGCAATTTGTCCACTGAAATTACATGACTGGCTCTCAGTGTTATCTTGTTTTGATGTTTTTTTTTTTTTTTTCTTTATAATTGGAAAGTTATTAGTTTCAAAGCATTTAAAAAAGTTTCTACGGGGTAACACTGCTGGGAAAGTTTTTCTCTCACTCTCTGTCACTCACACACAAACACACACACGCACACACACACACACACACACACACACACACACACACACGCACAGATGAAAGAGAGGAGAAGCCAGTTAGACTTCCCCGTGGTGTCTTACGCTCAGACAGCTGGACTCTGTGCTGACTGTGTTTGTGTCATGTTTGTGTTCACCTTTGTGTGTCTGTGTGCACGCAGTTCATTCAGATGTGCACGTGACTGTGCATCCCGACCTATGTGTGTGCCTTCTTGCCTTGTTTGTGTGTAGGTGTGTGTGTGTGAGTGCGTGTTTGTGCAGAAAGCCTTAATTGGATCATGCTGTAAAACACTGGCTGTGTTGGTTTTAGGAAGAGCACAGCTTGCATCCTCCTGTCACAGGATACCAACATAATGATATCTGTTTGGCTAAGCAATATTTCCTGTGGCTGCAAATAACAAGACAATCGATTTCAAAGAGGGTTGGAGAGAAAATCTCAGTTTCTCAACAAACAAACGAACTCCACGCCATTTCATTTATTAATCAACTTATTAAAGCCATGCACATCGTGGACTGTGTGTTTCTTTGCACGCAGCTTTAAATGTCTATATTACTGCATGTACAAAGGTTCAGGCTGTTTGATTGGAGATGCTATTGCTGAATCAAAAACTTTGTTATGCAGTCAGTAAAATGATGTGGCATGGGTTGGCTACCAATTTCGATAAGGCTTGGCTGAAAAGCCAAAATTCCACAGTGCATGTAACATAATTAATATTTCTGCTATGCATTTAATTGCTTATGAAACGATGGCAAAATGTAATAGAAAGCATCCACTGGTCAAGGGGAAATACAATGAATTGTTTATAACAACTTGATCCTCCAAAGGCCTCAAATAAATACACATTGTTGTATAAAAACAAATAAACACAAAAAAATATAATGCATGGAAATTCAAAGGCAACATTTAGCCATTTATCACTTGTATTGTCAGTCATTCGATGGCTGGAATGGGTTGCTCTGTTTTTGCAACATGCACTACAGTTTGTAGTGCTGCTCACCCAGAGTCTTATGCAATGTGTGTGTGTGTGTGTGTGTGTGTGTGTGTGTGTGTGTGTGTGTGTGTGTGTGTGTGTGTGTGTGTGTGTGAGAGAAACAGAAATCCATGAGACACGCGATCATCTAGAATAAGGCCCTCAGAGGACACAGACATTATACACACATGCACAGACGGACACCTTCAGTAATATATCGGCACCAACCAAGCACCAGCAGCATCTCATCGATCAGGTGTTCCTCAATAATGATTTTCCTCATCACCATGCATGGTGGAACCCTGCCCTCCATATACAAACACACACATTAATTAAATACATTAATACACCACCCTGCTGTATGCTAATAGGCTCCATCTGTTGTGAACTGCATTTTCCCTGAAGTCAAGACAGTGTGTTCTGCTGCACTGTCAACATCAGATGCACTGTAGCTTTCCGCAGAATCTCTCCACTCTGCAAGACTTAGTCTCAGTATAATAAAAGTAATAGTCTCTTATGAATGTTGTACATGTATGGCGCTTAAACTATAGGTGAGCAGTGTAATGTAGCTCATTTTCAAACCCATCTCCCCCCTCTCTTTCCTCTCCTCATCATCTCTCTCTCTCTCTCTCTCGCTCCACTCACACCCCTTTTCCACCTCCAACCCTCATATCATTCCTATTTCCCACATCATCATCATCATCTTTGTCCTCTCTCTCTCTCTCTCTCTCTCTCTCTCTCTCTCTCTCTCTCTCTCTCTCCCTCTCCCTTTCCCTCTCTCCCCCTCTCCGACCCTGGTCTTTTCCTGGAGAGCACTGATGCATGGGAAAGCGAGGTTCCGCTCCATCACTCGTCCAATCGCCGTCGACCTCTCCCCCGAACATCAGCCAGTCGCCTGCTAGAGATGGCCAACGGGGGAGGGGCAAAGCGTGAAGGGTTGGGCTGGGGAGACGCGGGGGTGGGGGTGGGGTTGTTGTTTGTGTGTATGTGTGTGTGTGCTGGTTGCTCCTTGATTCGAGGGATATAAAGGATACTTGGCTGCTTCAGGGACAGGGGAATATCAACAGAATGCCCTCTCCATCCTCCTCGACGGATGTATTCGCAGTTTTTGATGGTTGTGCTGCTGCAGGAGAAATGCTGATATAAGCTCGAGAAATCATACTTGGATGCTTTTCATTCATTCATTCAAAAGAGGAATAGAGCATGATGTCGGACAGTGTGACAGGATCGTCATACCTGTATATGTGTCTAAATATGGAAATGATTTAGATAATTTTCATATCGGAGCACTATAGATAAATGTTTGATCCATAGCAGTAATGTGGCAGTTTGACTGTTGTAGTGAAATCGCAGGTAGAGATTTGATACTTTGTAAATAGAGTGTAACTAATGCTGATTTTTCCCACTTTTTTTCTTAAGAATTTTATAGATTATTACCCTGAGATATTATTTTGCAGTGGAGATAGTGTGAGAATGAATGCTATTTACAAAAGGTGACACTTACTGAAGGTGTTTACTTGAAGCAGGCTTGATGATGGAGAAGAACTCTACGGGTAAAGGCTGCGCTTCTTAAAACATGCAAGTGTTTTTTTTCTGAGAGGCGGAGGCTATACCATCTCGCATCCTTTTGGAAGATCATGTATGGATGGAAATCCTCCTGTCATGCTGCTTGCTGTACTGGTCAGTTGACTGGTTTGAGTGCAGAGGCAGCAGAGTCGAGCTGAAGACATGTCCATCCAGATCCTGTCTGCTGGACCTTGTAAGTATGACTTGATTTTACAGGGACAGACTGAATTATTTAACATCAGCTGGAGAACAAAGTGGCTCAGCTCAGTGAGTCAAGGCAACACTTTTTTTAAAAATGACTTTAACATGCCAGCTGAAAGGGCAATACTGTGTCATCAGGTCATGTTATTGTATTAAATATAGATAGCTTTATCAGATTGTTTGCATATGTTCGTGTGTGTGTGTGTGTGTGTGTGTGTGTGTGTGTGTGTGTGTGTGTGTGTGTGTGTGTTCACATCATTCTGCATTTGAAAGTGCATTAATGTGTATCATGTGTGAACCCCTGCATTGTCATATTAGTGAAGTGTGTATGGTTCAATAGCAGCATTTGGTTTCCTATAAACTCCGCTCTATACTTAGAGCTACTTTTCGACAGCATCACAACTCTCTATTTTCGGTCTGCCAGCTAAACTAATGAGTGTGTGTGTGAGTCATGTGGTGTCACTCAGGCCCCCCCCCCCCCCCCCCCCGTAAAGGTTTGTGTTTTCATGGGGGAGGGGCTGAGCAGATGACCTGTCATTGGTTTTGGTAGCGTCACATTTCCAGCAGTTCTCAACATAAAATACAAGTTTCAGTTCAATGATTGACATAATGTTGCTGTGCTCTTGAGCTGAAATGCCTGCCAGAGCAACAGATCACAGTGAAGATCTGAACCTTTGATTACTCTGCTGGAGTCTGGATCTAGGCTACAGGGAATCCAGTTGCGATCACTGTTTAAAAATGGGTAACATTGCGTTAAAGCTCGCCTGTGCAGCTTTTGTTGAACCGCGGCTTCCATGCCTGTAAGGGACTCTTACAGGATGAGGAAACACAATTATAAGAGTTTAACAGTAGCTCAAACAGAGAAGAGTGATGCGGTCATTTAAGTGACTCAGTAGTGTCAGTTACATCACAATATCTATAAAGCTATAGGTCATACCAGAACAAGTAAGGCTGTAGGATCAAAGGCACACATGGTATACAGGGTATGTTTTAATGCTTATGAATTCAGCTCATCATTTGTAAAAGGAAGAATGTGTTATCACTTTTAATCCTGTGTGCATTAAATGTAAGAACGTACAGCCACAAATTTCATTCCTTTTCCTGAAATAGCTATTTCTCTAAAATAGCTCAAGATTTTGATCAGCACAGTTTTACATCTCAAACTTTCCAGTTCTGTGTGTCTTGGAGGGGGTAGTTCATTTTCACAAGCACTGATGAAAACATTTTAGACCATATAATCTAAAATAACTCAGTTTCACTTTTTCTGTCTTCAAGTTATAAAACTCAAAGGCACATTGAGTCTGATCACACAGGGTGGTGTATATAATCGGTTCTTTTGATTATAAGAAGATTAGGTTGCATTTGATTTATAAATTAAAGAATTGCAAATCTTCAAATGCATCATTTAGTCAGTCACACTAATTTAAGAGTCTAAAATATCACCCACTCTCTCCCTTGATCTCTGATGCATGTCACATATGAACAAGGAGTAATTTTGTTTTTTAAATAAATCTCCATGTAATTTTGTGCCGTAATTGCCTGTTGGTTAAAGTTATGATTTGCTTTATCTTGTTTGTGATTGAAAGATTAAAACAAAGAAGTCAGAGAGTTTGAAATGCGTCACTTCTCGTAGCTTTGTTTGTTTGTGTATGTTCGGGGGCTGGAGAGAATTAATGAAAATATTCAAATCAAGTGTTTGTTCTTTTTAATGAGGAAGTTTGAAGTGAAGCACGCTCTGTAAAGACTCAAGCCTCCCACCACCTGCTCCCAGGCCTCTCTCTCTCTCTTTCTGGCACTGCATAACCTTCACTCCTTTAGCCCGAGATTGAATGAGTAATTGGCTTGCTCATTTTGTCCTCGTTTGGTCTATTAGGTGTTAATTTGATTGTTGGAACTGACATGGCTTTGCTCATAGCGTGACTTTCACTTTGGCTCACTCTCCAGGTGTGTGGATTGTGGTCAAATTAGACTCATTTAATCCAGGACAAAAGCAAAATATGTAACAGGAAAAAAAAAAAGGTTTGCCTATTTTTGGAGATATAAAAGAAACAAGAAGAAAAAAACATTTCAAAGAGAATATATGTGGTTCTGTGGATAGTTACATGTATATCTTTCTGGACCTGTGTCACCTTGTTGTGGAAACCATTGAATTCACTTGTTAGTTTTTCAAGGCATGAGAAGCTTTATCCCTCAGGGTGAGCAGGTCAGACTTACATAAAACATAAAATTAGCTGCTTTTCATTCAGCCCATCATCCCTACACAAGGTGTTTTTACAGTGAAGTTAATTAGAGTACCTGATGTCACTGTCAGCACCCTCTTATGCTATAAATCCTACAAACTGTTTGTTATACCTCCAGTACTAGGACTGCTAGGCCTGGGGCCTGAGGATGATGAAATGAGAAATCTATCCATTTTTCTCTCCTACTTGCCATTGACATCCCGAAACCTTCCCTTTTGCGGACAGTGAGAGATGAGCCTCTTGGCCGTGAAAAAAAGTGTAGTGACCCATAAGCATTTAATATTTAAGCAGCCCGTCAATCTGGATTCATCCGCAGCTGGATGATGGGACTATGAGGGTCAGGAATGTTGGGATGCCTCCGTCATTAGATCCCTATTACTTGCCTCTCATCTTTACTATTTGGGAGAAGATGATGTTGATGTTGTTGAAATGCCTGATTCTCAGAGCAGATACACAATAATATTAATAATGGTCAGCTATTATTTTCCCCTTAATTTGCCCTCTCAAGTGTTTGACGTGACTGTTGATACCAAGTCAGATGTGACGGATTAATGTGTTGTCAGTGTACTTAACTAGATTTGCTGAACCAGATAGAAGGATTTAATTTATGGTAATTTTAAATTAAAATAGCAGAGGTGTTTTTCTTGCATGATATCCAGAAAGCAACCACTTTAGCTGAATGCTGGAGCTAATGCGGAAATGTCAGAAATTGTATGTCACGGTGGTGATTTTGAACACTTAAAGAGGAGTGTATTTGGTAATGTATTTGTCGGAAGAATCAGTCTGTCACACTGCAAAATGATCCTCCAGAAACCTCCTGATGATGTCATAGATGCTGCATTCATGTTTTTCTACAGAGTATGCTTTTATCATGAATAACTGTTTCACTGATGAGAGTATGTAGTGACCCCTACTGCGAGAGATAAAGAGTGCAGGGAGTGAGAATGTAGACGTATCCTCCGTGCCTCTCTCTTTCCATTTATATCCACAGAAGAATACTGTCATCCTCTGCTGTTTGTGTTTTTTTTTTTTTTTTTTTTTGATTTACACTACATAGATGTCACAGTTATTTGTGTTTCCCATATCATGCAGTTAAAAGCAGAAAGTATAACATGTGTATGTATGGTATCCTATGTATATGCAGTCAGGGTGGAGTCCGGATTCAGATGTGGTTCTGTGTTGTTTGCTTGGAACTGAGGCCCCGTAGTCATAAGAAGACCTACAATTAAATGGCTTGAGGAGAGCATCCTAAATTGGGAGTGGACACAAACCAGTCTGAAGTGATGTTTGTTTCTCCCTTTTTCTCTATGTCTCTCCTTACTTCTCATTTTTCTCACCTTTATTCCCCCCCCCCCCCAGTTTGGTTAAAAACTGAGACACTCAGGAGCCTGAACAAAATATGAAAATAACTAAATGAGATTAAATTTGGAACTGCTCAACAGTCTAAATTGGTGTGAAATATTTCCCTCTGTAGAAACACTGTTGTAAATCAACTGGCAAGTTGCAAACATACTCCCACCAGTAAGCACAGCTTATTTATTTCTTTATGCACTGTTTTGGCCCTGCAAAGTATAATTTAGTGCACATGCAAATGAGTATCTTACATTAGGGAAGGCAAGTTTATTTGTTTAGCATATTTAACCAACAATGCAATTCAAGCTCATTTACATAAATCATAAAAAGCATCAATACAAACTATATAAAGGCAACGTAAGACAATATAAAAACGACAGGGATTTCTCCAGAGCAAGGAAGGTTTCACCAGGGTGTTTGTGCACACATGCATGTGGGTATCCATGCATATAAGTCAGATATTCCATCAGATAGTGCCGTGGCTCCCCGTTTACATAAGCCGGTTGTTTTCAGGGCTGTAATAACAGTGGATAGCCATGGGATCCACTAGCTGCCTCCTGGTTTGGAAACAGGCTACGGAGCCATAGCCTGTAGTTCCCTGTCTGCTGTGTGTGTGTGTGTGTGTGTGTGTGTGTGTGTGTGTGTGTACTCAACGGGACATTGGTCTTTGTTAAGGACAAGTCTAGTGAAAATCTATTCACAGAGGAATGGAGAGACAGGGAGGCAAGCAGAGAGGAGAGATGAGGAGAGGGAGAGAAGGATTTGAAATGACTGGAGAAGCGTGTTTAGGAGTGCTGGAGGGATTTGAGGTGTATGACAAGGAAGTAAAGAATAGAGCAGATGAGGAGAGGCTGAGGCGCATAGAGGGATGGGGATGACAGAACAGATGAAGAGCAGAGGGTGACAGGAGAGGAGAAAGCGATGAATGTGCACACCAGCAGCCCATAAACAATCCACACTAACTCTCTCTGGACACAAATACACATATGTAATAAAACAATAGTATTCAGAGTGACCAAACGTCTGTACATGTGTGTCCGTTTTGTCTGTTTTTGTGTGTCTTCCTCTGGGAAGTGGCTCTGACTACTGATTTTGTAAACAGGAACTATCCTGCTTTTAGCAAGCTGAGAGCCGTGCAGGTGCACACACACACACACACACACACACACACACACAAACACACACACACACACGCATCCACGCACGCACACACACACATTGTCCCACCAAAACAGTTGGATTCAGTTGTGATAGTTTGGTCTGTTTGCTGGATTTGCTGAGACAGAAACCACATAGTTTGATTCCCCTGTTTATCATTCAACACCTGGTGGAGGCGTTCATTACAGACACTGTTTATGAAAAAAGGAATTACAAAAAGATGGAGGGGTTGCTCAGCAGCATTTTTGCAGCTCTGAACGCTCTGCTCGCACACTTTATTTCAGCTTTCGTTGCTGCTTTTTCATTCCTACACAAGACACAGGACAGAAAAGAAGCTCAGTCACGGCTGCATCATTTATATTTTACTCACCACAGATGTGTTTCACAGAGCCTCCTGTTTGCTGCTTTACTCCCATGAAGTAACAAACACGTCTAAATCTTTCTCACAACTTGTATTAATGGCTGCGTTTGAAGTTAATCACATGTTAATTTTGAGTTTTGTCCCCGAGGTTTGTGGGAGTAAATAATCCTATTATCAGAGCTCAGCTGTTGCTCTGTTAATGCTGCTGTCGGCTGAGGTCACGCTTTGGCTGACCAGACAGTTCTGCCCTGAAATGGGGTGATGTTCCTTGTATGTTTGTTCTCACACACTTATCGGATACGGTGTCATTGAGTACATTCGATTTCTATCTGTTGATTTGTTATCGTGAGTTCTCTCTCTCTCTCTCTCTCTCTCTCTCTCTCTCTCTCTCTCTCTCTCTCTCTGTCTCTCTCTCTATCTAGTAATGCTTCCAAATGCTGCAGAGGTTTTAATTGAATTTGGGCAAAATTAAATGTGAGTCAGTGCATCTTTCCACCAACTACCTTTATGCAAGTAAAAATAGCTGATGTAACAAGATTTCATATTTCACTGAGCACTAGTTACACTCTCTGCCTTGCGAGTTGCAATAAGGGCCCCTTGCCTTGACTGCTCCAGATCTCTGCATCATATGAATGATTTGTGGAAATTATAAGCAGAACAGCTATGTCAAGGTGTATTCTAAAAATCTGTTTCCATCAACCTGTACTGCGTCTTCTCTTTTCTTTTTCTTTTTTTTTGACATGCTCACTTTCTGACCTCAGCCAAGCATAAAAGCCATGTGTGATATTGTGTTTGCTTATTTACTCTGGCAAAATAGAAAGTGTTCATAAAAAGCAGGTGGGTAAAAACAAATCTCCCCTCCCTCTCCCCTCCCTCTCCCCTCCCACCTGCTTTGGGCCACAACTGCCTGAACTGAATGAAGGATGGCCGACATGGTGTTGTCTCAAGCACATTCTCTCTCTCTGCTTCCTTCTCTGTCCTCTTTTCTTCTGCGGCAACACAGTGGACCACAGAAGCACACACTCCTTTCTCTCTCTCTCTCTCCCCTCTCTCTCTCTCCTTCCTCTTTCCTTCTCTGTCCTTTTTTCTTCTGAGGCAGTTGTCAACACAGTGGACCACAGAAGCACACACTCCTTTCTCTCTCTCTCTCTCTCTCTCTCTCTCTCTCTCTCTCTCTCTCTCTTTCTCTCTCCCTCCCTGCCTGTCAAGTGTTATTTGGTCCGCTGTGGTTTATTGGCTTGGTTTTGTTGTGCGGCGGGACAATCGGAGCAGGGTTTGGTTAGAGGAAGCTGATGAATGGTGTTCCCTGGGCCGTAAAAAGCATCCTCCTCTCTACTTCATTGATGTGTTGATGCGACTCAGCTGGCTACCCGGTCAGTTTGTACTGTATACTGTTGTGGGCTTACAAGCAGACAGATGCACATGGATGCTCGATGCTGAAAAGGGCTTTTATTCTTTTTTATAGTGTTGATCCCTCTCACACTCACTCTGCTCTCATTATCCCGCTCTGCTACAGCCCCAGTGCCACGTTCGACAGTGAGACAGTGTGTGGAGGTGACAGAGACAGGCTTTTCTGAAGGCCACAGTGTTTTAGCCAAAAGAATATCTCAGTCCTCTTGGTGGTTTCTTCTTCTCTTAATGAAGTTCTTATAGTAAGTAGCAATAGATGACAGACAGCAAATTAGGGTCAGTATGCCTGGGGTAAAGGGATAAAACAATTATTCAACAATCATAATAGTTGCTCACTAATTTTCTGTTGATTGACTTATTGATTATTGATATTCCCTTACTTTTTCTTTGTCCTTTTTGTGATAATTCTAGAACATGGTGTGGATGTCTATAGCTGTATGCAAAGTTTTTTAAAGGATACCATGTACTGAATTAGTATGGTGTTCAATTGTTTTTCATTTTTTTAGTTGATGAAACAAAAAGTAACATTAACATTTTAACAAAGGCTCATTTTAATGTCTGTTTGCTGCAGGGGCTGAATTTACTTCTTTTCACTTCAAACATCAACAAACTGTGTAATTTGCCTTGGGCCAAAGCTTTTGCCTACAACTGTATGTCTAGAGGTTATTAAAACACACATGTTGTAATAAACAAGCAGCAATGAATTTTACAGCTGCAAAGACCTGACTGATTACACAATGTGTCATCTGAATGTGTATCCTCGTTACAGCTGACCCCCCC